>NW_027485026.1:0-69016 GCF_050908995.1 Andrena cerasifolii
TATCGGGTTTTCAATATCAGTTTTTCGATATCAGTTTTTCAATATTTGTTCTCCAATATCGGTTTTTGAATATCGGTTCTAATATCGGATTCAATATCGGGTTTTCAATATCGGTTTTTCAATATCAGTTTTTCGATATCAGTTTTTCAATATTTGTTTTTCAATATTTGTTTTTCAATATTGGTTCTAATATCGGAATCATTATCGGCTTTTCAATATCGGTTTTTCAATATCAGTTTTTCGATATCAGTTTTTCAATATTTGTTCTCCAATATCGGTTTTTGAATATCGGTTCTAATATCGGATTCAATATCGGGTTTCAATATCGGTTTTTCAATATCAGTTTTTCGATATCAGTTTTTCAATATTTGTTTTTCAATATCGGTTTTTCAATATCGGTTCTAATATCGGATTCAATATCGGTTTTGCAATATCAGATTTTCGATATAGGTTTTTCAATATCGGTTTTTCAATATCGGTTTTGCAATATCAGTTTTTCGATATAGGTTTTTCAATATCGGTTTTTCAATATCGGTTTTTCAATATCAGTTTTTCGATATCAGTTTTTCAATATTTGTTTTTCAATATCGGTTTTTCAATATCGGTTCTAATATCGGAATCAATATCGGCTTTTCAATATCGGTTTTTCAATATCAGTTTTTCGATATCAGTTTTTCAATATTTGTTCTCCAATGTCGGTTTTTGTATATCGGTTCCAATATCGGATTCAATATCGGTTTTTCAATATCGGTTCTAATATCGGTTTCAATATCAGTTTTTCAATATCGGTTTTTCAATATTTGTTCTTCAATATCGGTTTTTCAATATCGGTTTTTCAATATCAGTTTTTCGATATCAGTTTTTCAATATTTGTTTTTCAATATCGGTTTTTCAATATCGGTTCTAATATCGGAATCAATATCGGCTTTTCAATATCGGTTTTTCAATATCAGTTTTTCGATATCAGTTTTTCAATATTTGTTCTCCAATGTCGGTTTTTGTATATCGGTTCCAATATCGGATTCAATATCGGTTCTAATATCGGATTCAATATCGGTTTTTCAATATCGGTTTTTCAATATCGGGTTTTCAATATCAGTTTTTCGATATCAGTTTTTCAATATTTGTTCTCCAATATCGGTTTTTGAATATCGGTTCTAATATCGGATTCAATATCGGGTTTTCAATATCGGTTTTTCAATATCGGTTTTGCAATATCAGTTTTTCGATATAGGTTTTTCAATATCGGTTTTTCAATATCGGTTCTAATATCGGTTTCAATATCAGTTTTTCAATATCGGTTTTTCAATATTTGTTCTTCAATATCGGTTTTTCAATATCGGTTCTAATATCGGAATCAATATCGGCTTTTCAATATCGGTTTTTCAATATCGGTTTTTCAATATCAGTTTTTCAATATCGGTTTTTCAATATTTGTTCTTCAATATCGGTTTTTCAATATCGGTTCTAATATCGGAATCAATATCGGCTTTTCAATATCGGTTTTTCAATATCGGTTCTAATATCGGATTCAATATCGGTTTTTCAATATCGGTTTTTCAATATCGGTTTTTCAATATCAGTTTTTCGATATCAGTTTTTCAATATTTGTTCTCCAATATCGGTTTTTGAATATCGGTTCTAATATCGGATTCAATATCGGGTTTCAATATCGGTTTTTCAATATCAGTTTTTCGATATCAGTTTTTCAATATTTGGTTTTCAATATCGGTTTTTCAATATCGGTTCTAATATCGGATTCAATATCGGTTTTGCAATATCAGTTTTTCGATATAGGTTTTTCAATATCGGTTTTTCAATATCAGTTTTTCGATATCAGTTTTTCAATATTTGTTCTCCAATGTCGGTTTTTGTATATCGGTTCCAATATCGGATTCAATATCGGTTTTTCAATATCGGTTCTAATATCGGTTTCAATATCAGTTTTTCGATATCAGTTTTTCAATATTTGTTTTTCAATATCGGTTTTTCAATATCGGTTCTAATATCGGAATCAATATCGGCTTTTCAATATCGGTTTTTCAATATCAGTTTTTCGATATCAGTTTTTCAATATTTGTTCTCCAATGTCGGTTTTTGTATATCGGTTCCAATATCGGATTCAATATCGGTTTTTCAATATCGGTTCTAATATCGGTTTCAATATCAGTTTTTCAATATCGGTTTTTCAATATTTGTTCTTCAATATCGGTTTTTCAATATCGGTTTTTCAATATCGGTTTTTCAATATCAGTTTTTCGATATCAGTTTTTCAATATTTGTTTTTCAATATCGGTTTTTCAATATCGGTTCTAATATCGGAATCAATATCGGCTTTTCAATATCGGTTTTTCAATATCAGTTTTTCGATATCAGTTTTTCAATATTTGTTCTCCAATGTCGGTTTTTGTATATCGGTTCCAATATCGGATTCAATATCGGTTCTAATATCGGATTCAATATCGGTTTTTCAATATCGGTTTTTCAATATCGGGTTTTCAATATCAGTTTTTCGATATCAGTTTTTCAATATTTGTTCTCCAATATCGGTTTTTGAATATCGGTTCTAATATCGGATTCAATATCGGGTTTTCAATATCGGTTTTTCAATATCGGTTTTGCAATATCAGTTTTTCGATATAGGTTTTTCAATATCGGTTTTTCAATATCGGTTCTAATATCGGTTTCAATATCAGTTTTTCAATATCGGTTTTTCAATATTTGTTCTTCAATATCGGTTTTTCAATATCGGTTCTAATATCGGAATCAATATCGGCTTTTCAATATCGGTTTTTCAATATCGGTTTTTCAATATCAGTTTTTCGATATCAGTTTTTCAATATTTGTTCTCCAATATCGGTTTTTGAATATCGGTTCTAATATCGGATTCAATATCGGGTTTTCAATATCGGTTTTTCAATATCAGTTTTTCGATATCAGTTTTTCAATATTTGTTTTTCAATATCGGTTTTTCAATATCGGTTCTAATATCGGATTCAATATCGGGTTTTCAATATCGGTTTTTCAATATCAGTTTTTCGATATCAGTTTTTCAATATTTGTTTTTCAATATCGGTTTTTCAATATCGGTTCTAATATCGGATTCAATATCGGTTTTGCAATATCAGTTTTTCGATATAGGTTTTTCAATATCGGTTTTTCAATATCGGTTTTTCAATATCGGTTCTAATATCGGATTCAATATCGGTTTTGCAATATCAGTTTTTCAATATCAGTTTTTCAATATCAGTTTTTCAATATCGGTTTTTGAATATTTGTTCTCCAATATCGGTTTTTGAATATCGGTTCTAATATCGGAATCATTAACGGCTTTTCAATATCGGTTTTTCAATATCAGTTTTTCGATATCAGTTTTTCAATATTTGTTTTTCAATATCGGTTTTTCAATATCGGTTCTAATATCGGTTTCAATATCGGTTTTTCAATATCGGTTTTTCAATATCAGTTTTTCGATATCAGTTTTTCAATATTTGTTTTTCAATATCGGTTCTAATATCGGAATCATTATCGGCTTTTCAATATCGGTTTTTCAATATCAGTTTTTCGATATCAGTTTTTCAATATTTGTTCTCCAATATCGGTTATCGAATATCGGTTCTAATATCGGATTCAATATCGGTTTTGCAATATCAGTTTTTCGATATAGGTTTTTCAATATCGGTTTCTCAATATCGGTTTTGCAATATCAGTTTTTCGATATAGGTTTTTCAATATCGGTTTTTCAATATCGGTTTTTCAATATCGGTTCTAATATCGGTTTCAATATCAGTTTTTCAATATCGGTTTTTCAATATTTGTTCTTCAATATCGGTTTTTCAATATCGGTTTTTCAATATCGGTTCTAATATCGGATTCAATATCGGTTTTGCAATATCAGTTTTTCAATATCAGTTTTTCAATATCAGTTTTTCAATATCGGTTTTTGAATATTTGTTCTCCAATATCGGTTTTTGAATATCGGTTCTAATATCGGATTCAATATCGGTTTCACAATATCGGTTTTGCAATATCAGTTTTTCGATATAGGTTTTTCAATATCGGTTTTTCAATATCGGTTTTGCAATATCAGTTTTTCGATATAGGTTTTTCAATATCGGTTTTTCAATATCGGTTTTTCAATATCGGTTCTAATATCGGTTTCAATATCAGTTTTTCAATATCGGTTTTTCAATATTTGTTCTTCAATATCGGTTTTTCAATATCGGTTTTTCAATATCAGTTTTTCGATATCAGTTTTTCAATATTTGTTTTTCAATATCGGTTTTTCAATATCGGTTCTAATATCGGAATCATTATCGGCTTTTCAATATCGGTTTTTCAATATCAGTTTTTCGATATCAGTTTTTCAATATTTGTTTTTCAATATCGGTTTTTCAATATCGGTTCTAATATCGGTTTCAATATCGGTTTTTCAATATCGGTTTTTCAATATCAGTTTTTCGATATCAGTTTTTCAATATTTGTTTTTCAATATCGGTTTTTCAATATCGGTTTTTCAATATCGGTTTTTGAATATCGGTTCTAATATCGGAATCAATATCGGCTTTTCAATATCGGTTTTTCAATATCAGTTTTTCGATATCAGTTTTTCAATATTTGTTTTTCAATATCGGTTTTTCAATATCGGTTCTAATATCGGTTTCAATATCGGTTTTTCAATATCGGTTTTTCAATATCGGTTCTAATATCGGATTCAATATCGGTTTTTCAATATCAGTTTTTCGATATAGGTTTTTCAATATCGGTTTTTCAATATCAGTTTTTCAATATCAGTTATTCGATATCAGTTTTTCAATATCGGTTTTTCAATATTGGTTTTTCAATATCGGATTCAATATCGGTTTTTCAATATCGGTTTTTCAATATCGGGTTTTCAATATCAGTTTTTCGATATCAGTTTTTCAATATTTGTTCTCCAATATCGGTTTTTGAATATCGGTTCTAATATCGGATTCAATATCGGGTTTCAATATCGGTTTTTCAATATTAGTTTTTCGATATCAGTTTTTCAATATTTGTTTTTCAATATCGGTTTTTCAATATCGGTTCTAATATCGGATTCAATATCGGTTTTGCAATATCAGTTTTTCAATATCAGTTTTTCAATATCAGTTTTTCAATATCGGTTTTTGAATATTTGTTCTCCAATATCGGTTTTTCAATATCGGTTTTTCAATATCGGTTCTAATATCGGTTTCAATATCAGTTTTTCAATATCGGTTTTTCAATATTTGTTCTTCAATATCGGTTTTTCAATATCGGTTTTTCAATATCAGTTTTTCGATATCAGTTTTTCAATATTTGTTTTTCAATATCGGTTTTTCAATATCGGTTCTAATATCGGAATCATTATCGGCTTTTCAATATCGGTTTTTCAATATCAGTT
The DNA here is from genome assembly GCF_050908995.1 of Andrena cerasifolii. Classification (NCBI taxonomy): domain Eukaryota; kingdom Metazoa; phylum Arthropoda; class Insecta; order Hymenoptera; family Andrenidae; genus Andrena; species Andrena cerasifolii. Next base: position 5,408 of record NW_027485026.1, read on the forward strand.
TTTCGATATCAGTTTTTCAATATTTGTTTTTCAATATCGGTTTTTCAATATCGGTTCTAATATCGGTTTCAATATCGGTTTTTCAATATCGGTTTTTCAATATCAGTTTTTCGATATCAGTTTTTCAATATTTGTTTTTCAATATCGGTTTTTCAATATCGGTTTTTCAATATCGGTTTTTGAATATCGGTTCTAATATCGGATTCAATATCGGGTTTTCAATATCGGTTTTTCAATATCAGTTTTTCGATATCAGTTTTTCAATATTTGTTTTTCAATATCGGTTTTTCAATATCGGTTCTAATATCGGATTCAATATCGGTTTTGCAATATCAGTTTTTCGATATAGGTTTTTCAATATCGGTTTTTCAATATCGGTGTTTCAATATCGGTTCTAATATCGGTTTCAATATCAGTTTTTCAATATCGGTTTTTCAATATTTGTTCTTCAATATCGGTTTTTCAATATCGGTTTTTCAATATCAGTTTTTCGATATCAGTTTTTCAATATTTGTTTTTCAATATCGGTTTTTCAATATCGGTTCTAATATCGGAATCAATATCGGTTTTTCAATATCGGTTTTTCAATATCAGATTTTCGATATCAGTTTTTCAATATTTGTTTTTCAATATCGGTTTTTCAATATCGGTTCTAATATCGGAATCAATATCGGCTTTTCAATATCGGTTTTTCAATATCAGTTTTTCGATATCAGTTTTTCAATATTTGTTTTTCAATATCGGTTTTTCAATATCGGTTCTAATATCGGATTCAATATCGGTTTTGCAATATCAGTTTTTCGATATAGGTTCTTCAATATCGGTTTTTCAATATCGGTTCTAATATCGGAATCAATATCGGCTTTTCAATATCGGTTTTTCAATATCGGGTTTTCAATATCAGTTTTTCGATATCAGTTTTTCAATATTTGTTCTCCAATATCGGTTTTTGAATATCGGTTCTAATATCGGATTCAATATCGGGTTTTCAATATCGGTTTTTCAATATCAGTTTTTCGATATCAGTTTTTCAATATTTGTTTTTCAATATCGGTTTTTCAATATCGGTTCTAATATCGGATTCAATATCGGTTTTGCAATATCAGTTTTTCGATATAGGTTTTTCAATATCGGTTTCTCAATATCGGTTTTGCAATATCAGTTTTTCGATATCGGTTTTTCAATATCGGTTTTTCAATATCGGTTTTTCAATATCGGTTTTTCAATATCGGTTCTAATATCGGATTCAATATCGGTTTTGCAATATCAGTTTTTCAATATCAGTTTTTCAATATCAGTTTTTCAATATCGGTTTTTGAATATTTGTTCTCCAATATCGGTTTTTGAATATCGGTTCTAATATCGGAATCATTAACGGCTTTTCAATATCGGTTTTTCAATATCAGTTTTTCGATATCAGTTTTTCAATATTTGTTTTTCAATATCGGTTTTTCAATATCGGTTCTAATATCGGTTTCAATATCGGTTTTTCAATATCGGTTTTTCAATATCAGTTTTTCGATATCAGTTTTTCAATATTTGTTTTTCAATATCGGTTTTTCAATATCGGTTCTAATATCGGATTCAATATCGGTTTTGCAATATCAGTTTTTCGATATAGGTTTTTCAATATCGGTTTTTCAATATCGGTTTTGCAATATCAGTTTTTCGATATAGGTTTTTCAATATCGGTTTTTCAATATCGGTTCTAATATCGGTTTCAATATCGGTTTTTCAATATCGGTTTTTCAATATCGGTTTTTCAATATCGGTTCTAATATCGGATTCAATATCGGTTTTGCAATATCAGTTTTTCAATATCAGTTTTTCAATATCGGTTTTTGAATATTTGTTCTCCAATATCGGTTTTTGAATATCGGTTCTAATATCGGATTCAATATCGGTTTTTCAATATCGGTTTTGCAATATCAGTTTTTCGATATAGGTTTTTCAATATCGGTTTTTCAATATCGGTTTTGCAATATCAGTTTTTCGATATAGGTTTTTCAATATCGGTTTTTCAATATCGGTTTTTCAATATCGGTTCTAATATCGGTTTCAATATCAGTTTTTCAATATCGGTTTTTCAATATTTGTTCTTCAATATCGGTTTTTCAATATCGGTTTTTCAATATCAGTTTTTCGATATCAGTTTTTCAATATTTGTTTTTCAATATCGGTTCTAATATCGGAATCATTATCGGCTTTTCAATATCGGTTTTTCAATATCAGTTTTTCGATATCAGTTTTTCAATATTTGTTTTTCAATATCGGTTTTTCAATATCGGTTCTAATATCGGTTTCAATATCGGTTTTTCATATCGGTTTTTCAATATCAGTTTTTCGATATCAGTTTTTCAATATTTGTTTTTCAATATCGGTTTTTCAATATCGGTTTTTCAATATCGGTTTTTGAATATCGGTTCTAATATCGGAATCAATATCGGCTTTTCAATATCGGTTTTTCAATATCAGTTTTTCGATATCAGTTTTTCAATATTTGTTTTTCAATATCGGTTTTTCAATATCGGTTCTAATATCGGTTTCAATATCGGTTTTTCAATATCGGTTTTTCAATATCAGTTTTTCGATATAGGTTTTTCAATATCGGTTTTTCAATATCAGTTTTTCAATATCAGTTATTCGATATCAGTTTTTCAATATCGGTTTTTCAATATTGGTTTTTCAATATCGGATTCAATATCGGTTTTTCAATATCGGTTTTTCAATATCGGGTTTTCAATATCAGTTTTTCGATATCAGTTTTTCAATATTTGTTCTCCAATATCGGTTTTTGAATATCGGTTCTAATATCGGATTCAATATCGGGTTTTCAATATCGGTTTTTCAATATCAGTTTTTCGATATCAGTTTTTCAATATTTGTTTTTCAATATCGGTTTTTCAATATCGGTTCTAATATCGGATTCAATATCGGTTTTGCAATATCAGTTTTTCGATATAGGTTTTTCAATATCGGTTTTTCAATATCGGTTTTGCAATATCAGTTTTTCGATATAGGTTTTTCAATATCGGTTTTTCAATATCGGTTTTTCAATATCAGATTTTCGATATCAGTTTTTCAATATTTGTTTTTCAATATCGGTTTTTCAATATCGGTTCTAATATCGGAATCAATATCGGCTTTTCAATATCGGTTTTTCAATATCAGTTTTTCGATATCAGTTTTTCAATATTTGTTCTCCAATGTCGGTTTTTGTATATCGGTTCCAATATCGGATTCAATATCGGTTTTTCAATATCGGTTCTAATATCGGTTTCAATATCAGTTTTTCAATATCGGTTTTTCAATATTTGTTCTTCAATATCGGTTTTTCAATATCGGTTTTTCAATATCAGTTTTTCGATATCAGTTTTTCAATATTTGTTTTTCAATATCGGTTTTTCAATATCGGTTCTAATATCGGAATCAATATCGGCTTTTCAATATCGGTTTTTCAATATCAGTTTTTCGATATCAGTTTTTCAATATTTGTTCTCCAATGTCGGTTTTTGTATATCGGTTCCAATATCGGATTCAATATCGGTTTTTCAATATCGGTTCTAATATCGGATTCAATATCGGTTTTTCAATATCGGTTTTTCAATATCGGGTTTTCAATATCAGTTTTTCGATATCAGTTTTTCAATATTTGTTCTCCAATATCGGTTTTTGAATATCGGTTCTAATATCGGATTCAATATCGGGTTTTCAATATCGGTTTTTCAATATCGGTTTTGCAATATCAGTTTTTCGATATAGGTTTTTCAATATCGGTTTTTCAATATCGGTTCTAATATCGGTTTCAATATCAGTTTTTCAATATCGGTTTTTCAATATTTGTTCTTCAATATCGGTTTTTCAATATCGGTTCTAATATCGGAATCAATATCGGCTTTTCAATATCGGTTTTTCAATATCGGGTTTTCAATATCAGTTTTTCGATATCAGTTTTTCAATACTTGTTCTCCAATATCGGTTTTTGAATATCGGTTCTAATATCGGATTCAATATCGGGTTTTCAATATCGGTTTTTCAATATCAGTTTTTCGATATCAGTTTTTCAATATTTGTTTTTCAATATCGGTTTTTCAATATCGGTTCTAATATCGGATTCAATATCGGTTTTGCAATATCAGTTTTTCGATATAGGTTTTTCAATATCGGTTTCTCAATATCGGTTTTGCAATATCAGTTTTTCGATATCGGTTTTTCAATATCGGTTTTTCAATATCGGTTTTTCAATATCGGTTTTTCAATATCGGTTCTAATATCGGATTCAATATCGGTTTTGCAATATCAGTTTTTCAATATCAGTTTTTCAATATCAGTTTTTCAATATCGGTTTTTGAATATTTGTTCTCCAATATCGGTTTTTGAATATCGGTTCTAATATCGGAATCATTAACGGCTTTTCAATATCGGTTTTTCAATATCAGTTTTTCGATATCAGTTTTTCAATATTTGTTTTTCAATATCGGTTTTTTAATATCGGTTCTAATATCGGTTTCAATATCGGTTTTTCAATATCGGTTTTTCAATATCAGTTTTTCGATATCAGTTTTTCAATATTTGTTTTTCAATATCGGTTCTAATATCGGAATCATTATCGGCTTTTCAATATCGGTTTTTCAATATCAGTTTTTCGATATCAGTTTTTCAATATTTGTTCTCCAATATCGGTTTTTGAATATCGGTTCTAATATCGGATTCAATATCGGGTTTTCAATATCGGTTTTTCAATATCAGTTTTTCGATATCAGTTTTTCAATATTTGTTTTTCAATATCGGTTTTTCAATATCGGTTCTAATATCGGATTCAATATCGGTTTTGCAATATCAGTTTTTCGATATAGGTTTTTCAATATCGGTTTTTCAATATCGGTTTTGCAATATCAGTTTTTCGATATAGGTTTTTCAATATCGGTTTTTCAATATCGGTTCTAATATCGGTTTCAATATCGGTTTTTCAATATCGGTTTTTCAATATCGGTTTTTCAATATCGGTTCTAATATCGGATTCAATATCGGTTTTGCAATATCAGTTTTTCAATATCAGTTTTTCAATATCGGTTTTTGAATATTTGTTCTCCAATATCGGTTTTTGAATATCGGTTCTAATATCGGATTCAATATCGGTTTTTCAATATCGGTTTTGCAATATCAGTTTTTCGATATAGGTTTTTCAATATCGGTTTTTCAATATCGGTTTTGCAATATCAGTTTTTCGATATAGGTTTTTCAATATCGGTTTTTCAATATCGGTTTTTCAATATCGGTTGTAATATCGGTTTCAATATCAGTTTTTCAATATCGGTTTTTCAATATTTGTTCTTCAATATCGGTTTTTCAATATCGGTTTTTCAATATCAGTTTTTCGATATCAGTTTTTCAATATTTGTTTTTCAATATCGGTTCTAATATCGGAATCATTATCGGCTTTTCAATATCGGTTTTTCAATATCAGTTTTTCGATATCAGTTTTTCAATATTTGTTTTTCAATATCGGTTTTTCAATATCGGTTCTAATATCGGTTTCAATATCGGTTTTTCAATATCGGTTTTTCAATATCAGTTTTTCGATATCAGTTTTTCAATATTTGTTTTTCAATATCGGTTTTTCAATATCGGTTTTTCAATATCGGTTTTTGAATATCGGTTCTAATATCGGAATCAATATCGGCTTTTCAATATCGGTTTTTCAATATCAGTTTTTCGATATCAGTTTTTCAATATTTGTTTTTCAATATCGGTTTTTCAATATCGGTTCTAATATCGGTTTCAATATCGGTTTTTCAATATCGGTTCTTCAATATCTGTTTTTCGATATAGGTTTTTCAATATCGGTTTTTCAATATCAGTTTTTCAATATCAGTTATTCGATATCAGTTTTTCAATATCGGTTTTTCAATATTGGTTTTTCAATATCGGAATCAATATCGGTTTTTCAATATCGGTTTTTCAATATCGGGTTTTCAATATCAGTTTTTCGATATCAGTTTTTCAATATTTGTTCTCCAATATCGGTTTTTGAATATCGGTTCTAATATCGGATTCAATATCGGGTTTTCAATATCGGTTTTTCAATATCAGTTTTTCGATATCAGTTTTTCAATATTTGTTTTTCAATATCGGTTTTTCAATATCGGTTCTAATATCGGATTCAATATCGGTTTTGCAATATCAGTTTTTCGATATAGGTTTTTCAATATCGGTTTTTCAATATCGGTTTTGCAATATCAGTTTTTCGATATAGGTTTTTCAATATCGGTTTTTCAATATCGGTTTTTCAATATCAGATTTTCGATATCAGTTTTTCAATATTTGTTTTTCAATATCGGTTTTTCAATATCGGTTCTAATATCGGAATCAATATCGGCTTTTCAATATCGGTTTTTCAATATCAGTTTTTCGATATCAGTTTTTCAATATTTGTTCTCCAATGTCGGTTTTTGTATATCGGTTCCAATATCGGATTCAATATCGGTTTTTCAATATCGGTTCTAATATCGGTTTCAATATCAGTTTTTCAGTATCGGTTTTTCAATATTTGTTCTTCAATATCGGTTTTTCAATATCGGTTTTTCAATATCAGTTTTTCGATATCAGTTTTTCAATATTTGTTTTTCAATATCGGTTTTTCAATATCGGTTCTAATATTGGAATCAATATCGGCTTTTCAATATCGGTTTTTCAATATCAGTTTTTCGATATCAGTTTTTCAATATTTGTTCTCCAATGTCGGTTTTTGTATATCGGTTCCAATATCGGATTCAATATCGGTTTTTCAATATCGGTTCTAATATCGGATTCAATATCGGTTTTTCAATATCGGTTTTTCAATATCGGGTTTTCAATATCAGTTTTTCGATATCAGTTTTTCAATATTTGTTCTCCAATATCGGTTTTTGAATATCGGTTCTAATATCGGATTCAATATCGGGTTTTCAATATCGGTTTTTCAATATCGGTTTTGCAATATCAGTTTTTCGATATAGGTTTTTCAATATCGGTTTTTCAATATCGTTTCTAATATCGGTTTCAATATCAGTTTTTCAATATCGGTTTTTCAATATTTGTTCTTCAATATCGGTTTTTCAATATCGGTTCTAATATCGGAATCAATATCGGCTTTTCAATATCGGTTTTTCAATATCGGGTTTTCAATATCAGTTTTTCGATATCAGTTTTTCAATATTTGTTCTCCAATATCGGTTTTTGAATATCGGTTCTAATATCGGATTCAATATCGGTTTTTCAATATCGGTTTTTCAATATCGGTTCTAATATCGGATTCAATATCGGTTTTGCAATATCAGTTTTTCAATATCAGTTTTTCAATATCGGTTTTTGAATATTTGTTCTCCAATATCGGTTTTTGAATATCGGTTCTAATATCGGATTCAATATCGGTTTTTCAATATCGGTTTTGCAATATCAGTTTTTCGATATAGGTTTTTCAATATCGGTTTTTCAATATCGGTTTTGCAATATCAGTTTTTCGATATAGGTTTTTCAATATCGGTTTTTCAATATCGGTTTTGCAATATCAGTTTTTCGATATCAGTTTTTCAATATTTGTTTTTCAATATCGGTTCTAATATCGGAATCATTATCGGCTTTTCAATATCGGTTTTTCAATATCAGTTTTTCGATATCAGTTTTTCAATATTTGTTCTCCAATATCGGTTTTTGAATATCGGTTCTAATATCGGATTCAATATCGGGTTTTCAATATCGGTTTTTCAATATCAGTTTTTCGATATCAGTTTTTCAATATTTGTTTTTCAATATCGGTTTTTCAATATCGGTTCTAATATCGGATTCAATATCGGTTTTGCAATATCAGTTTTTCGATATAGGTTTTTCAATATCGGTTTTTCAATATCGGTTTTGCAATATCAGTTTTTCGATATAGGTTTTTCAATATCGGTTTTTCAATATCGGTTTTTCAATATCGGTTCTAATATCGGTTTCAATATCGGTTTTTCAATATCGGTTTTTCAATATCGGTTTTTCAATATCGGTTCTAATATCGGATTCAATATCGGTTTTGCAATATCAGTTTTTCAATATCAGTTTTTCAATATCGGTTTTTGAATATTTGTTCTCCAATATCGGTTTTTGAATATCGGTTCTAATATCGGATTCAATATCGGTTTTTCAATATCGGTTTTGCAATATCAGTTTTTCGATATAGGTTTTTCAATATCGGTTTTTCAATATCGGTTTTGCAATATCAGTTTTTCGATATAGGTTTTTCAATATCGGTTTTTCAATATCGGTTTTGCAATATCAGTTTTTCGATATCAGTTTTTCAATATTTGTTTTTCAATATCGGTTTTTCAATATCGGTTCTAATATCGGTTTCAATATCGGTTTTTCAATATCGGTTTTTCAATATCAGTTTTTCGATATCAGTTTTTCAATATTTGTTTTTCAATATCGGTTTTTCAATATCGGTTTTTCAATATCGGTTTTTGAATATCGGTTCTAATATCGGAATCAATATCGGCTTTTCAATATCAGTTTTTCAATATCAGTTTTTCGATATCAGTTTTTCAATATTTGTTTTTCAATATCGGTTTTTCAATATCGGTTCTAATATCGGTTTCAATATCGGTTTTTCAATATCGGTTTTTCAATATCAGTTTTTCGATATAGGTTTTTCAATATCGGTTTTTCAATATCAGTTTTTCAATATCAGTTATTCGATATCAGTTTTTCAATATCGGTTTTTCAATATTGGTTTTTCAATATCGGATTCAATATCGGTTTTTCAATATCGGTTTTTCAATATCGGGTTTTCAATATCAGTTTTTCGATATCAGTTTTTCAATATTTGTTCTCCAATATCGGTTTTTGAATATCGGTTCTAATATCGGATTCAATATCGGGTTTTCAATATCGGTTTTTCAATATCAGTTTTTCGATATCAGTTTTTCAATATTTGTTTTTCAATATCGGTTTTTCAATATCGGTTCTAATATCGGATTCAATATCGGTTTTGCAATATCAGTTTTTCAATATCAGTTTTTCAATATCAGTTTTTCAATATCGGTTTTTGAATATTTGTTCTCCAATATCGGTTTTTGAATATCGGTTCTAATATCGGATTCAATATCGGTTTTTCAATATCGGTTTTGCAATATCAGTTTTTCGATATAGGTTTTTCAATATCGGTTTTTCAATATCGGTTTTGCAATATCAGTTTTTCGATATAGGGTTTTCAATATCGGTTTTTCAATATCGGTTCTAATATCGGTTTCAATATCAGTTTTTCAATATCGGTTTTTCAATATTTGTTCTTCAATATCGGTTTTTCAATATCGGTTTTTCAATATCAGTTTTTCGATATCAGTTTTTCAATATTTGTTTTTCAATATCGGTTCTAATATCGGAACCAATATCGGCTTTTCAATATCGGTTTTTCAATATCGGTTCTAATATCGGTTTCAATATCAGTTTTTCAATATCGGTTTTTCAATATTTGTTCTTCAATATCGGTTTTTCAATATCGGTTTTTCAATATCGGTTTTTCAATATCAGTTTTTCGATATCAGTTTTTCAATATTTGTTTTTCAATATCGGTTTTTCAATATCGGATTCAATATCGGTTTTTCAATATCGGTTTTTCAATATCGGGTTTTCAATATCAGTTTTTCGATATCAGTTTTTCAATATTTGTTCTCCAATATCGGTTTTTGAATATCGGTTCTAATATCGGATTCAATATCGGGTTTTCAATATCGGTTTTTCAATGTCGGTTTTGCAATATCAGTTTTTCGATATAGGTTTTTCAATATCGGTTTTTCAATATCGGTTCTAATATCGGTTTCAATATCAGTTTTTCAATATCGGTTTTTCAATATTTGTTCTTCAATATCGGTTTTTCAATATCGGTTTTTCAATATCGGTTTTTCAATATCGGTTCTAATATCGGAATCAATATCGGCTTTTCAATATCGGTTTTTCAATATCGGTTCTAATATCGGATTCAATATCGGTTTTTCAATATCGGTTTTTCAATATCGGGTTTTGAATATCGGTTCTAATATCGGATTCAATATCGGGTTTTCAATATCGGTTTTTCAATATCAGTTTTTCGATATCAGTTTTTCAATATTTGTTCTCCAATGTCGGTTTTTGTATATCGGTTCCAATATCGGATTCAATATCGGTTTTTCAATATCGGTTCTAATATCGGATTCAATATCGGTTTTTCAATATCGGTTTTTCAATATCGGGTTTTCAATATCAGTTTTTCGATATCAGTTTTTCAATATTTGTTCTCCAATATCGGTTTTTGAATATCGGTTCTAATATCGGATTCAATATCGGGTTTTCAATATCGGTTTTGCAATATCAGTTTTTCGATATCAGTTTTTCAATATTTGTTTTTCAATATCGGTTTTTCAATATCGGTTCTAATATCGGAATCATTATCGGCTTTTCAATATCGGTTTTTCAATATCAGTTTTTCGATATCAGTTTTTCAATATTTGTTTTTCAATATCGGTTTTTCAATATCGGTTCTAATATCGGTTTCAACATCGGTTTTTCAATATCGGTTTTTCAATATCAGTTTTTCGATATCAGTTTTTCAATATTTGTTTTTCAATATCGGATTTTCAATATCGGTTTTGCAATATCAGTTTTTCGATATAGGTTTTTCAATATCGGTTTTTCAATATCGGTTCTAATATCGGAATCAATATCGGCTTTTCAATATCGGTTTATCAATATCAGTTTTTCGATATCAGTTTTTCAATATTTGTTTTTCAATATCGGTTTTTCAATATCGGTTCTAATATCGGTTTCAATATCGGTTTTTCAATATCGGTTTTTCAATATCGGTTTTTCAATATCAGTTTTTCAATATTTGTTCTCCAATATCGGTTCTAATATCGGATTCAGTATCGGTTTTGCAATATCGGTTTTTCAATATCGGTTTTTTAATATCAGTTTTTCAATATTTGTTCTCCAATATCGGTTTTTGAATATCGGTTCTAATATCGGATTCAGTATCGGTTTTGCAATATCAGTTTTTCGATATAGGTTTTTCAATATCGGTTTTTCAATATCGGGTTTTCAATATCAGTTTTTCGATATCAGTTTTTCAATATTTGTTCTCCAATATCGGTTTTTGAATATCGGTTCTAATATCGGATTCAATATCGGGTTTTCAATATCGGTTTTTCAATATCAGTTTTTCGATATCAGTTTTTCAATATTTGTTCTCCAATGTCGGTTTTTGTATATCGGTTCCAATATCGGATTCAATATCGGTTTTTCAATATCGGTTCTAATATCGGATTCAATATCGGTTTTTCAATATCGGTTTTTCAATATCGGGTTTTCAATATCAGTTTTTCGATATCAGTTTTTCAATATTTGTTCTCCAATATCGGTTTTTGAATATCGGTTCTAATATCGGATTCAATATCGGGTTTTCAATATCGGTTTTGCAATATCAGTTTTTCGATATCAGTTTTTCAATATTTGTTTTTCAATATCGGTTTTTCAATATCGGTTCTAATATCGGAATCATTATCGGCTTTTCAATATCGGTTTTTCAATATCAGTTTTTCGATATCAGTTTTTCAATATTTGTTTTTCAATATCGGTTTTTCAATATCGGTTCTAATATCGGTTTCAACATCGGTTTTTCAATATCGGTTTTTCAATATCAGTTTTTCGATATCAGTTTTTCAATATTTGTTTTTCAATATCGGATTTTCAATATCGGTTTTGCAATATCAGTTTTTCGATATAGGTTTTTCAATATCGGTTTTTCAATATCGGTTCTAATATCGGAATCAATATCGGCTTTTCAATATCGGTTTATCAATATCAGTTTTTCGATATCAGTTTTTCAATATTTGTTTTTCAATATCGGTTTTTCAATATCGGTTCTAATATCGGTTTCAATATCGGTTTTTCAATATCGGTTTTTCAATATCGGTTTTTCAATATCAGTTTTTCAATATTTGTTCTCCAATATCGGTTCTAATATCGGATTCAGTATCGGTTTTGCAATATCGGTTTTTCAATATCGGTTTTTTAATATCAGTTTTTCAATATTTGTTCTCCAATATCGGTTTTTGAATATCGGTTCTAATATCGGATTCAGTATCGGTTTTGCAATATCAGTTTTTCGATATAGGTTTTTCAATATCGGTTTTGCAATATCAGTTTTTCGATATAGGTTTTTCAATATCGGTTTTTCAATATCGGTTTTTCAATATCGGTTCTAATATCGGTTTCAATATCAGTTTTTCAATATCGGTTTTTCAATATTTGTTCTTCAATATCGGTTTTTCAATATCGGTTTTTCAATATCAGTTTTTCGATATCAGTTTTTCAATATTTGTTTTTTAATATCGGTTTTTCAATATCGGTTCTAATATCGGTTTCAATATCGGTTTTTCAATATCGGTTTTTCAATATCGGTTCTAATATCGGTTTCAATATCAGTTTTTCAATATCGGTTTTTCAATATTTGTTCTTCAATATCGGTTTTTCAATATCGGTTTTTCAATATCGGTTCTAATATCGGAATCAATATCGGCTTTTCAATATCGGTTTTTCAATATCGGTTCTAATATCGGATTCAATATCGGCTTTTCAATATCGGTTTTTCAATATCAGTTTTTCGATATCAGTTTTTCAATATTTGTTCTCCAATGTCGGTTTTTGTATATCGGTTCCAATATCGGATTCAATATCGGTTTTTCAATATCGGTTCTAATATCGGATTCAATATCGGTTTTTCAATATCGGTTTTTCAATATCGGGTTTTCAATATCAGTTTTTCGATATCAGTTTTTCAATATTTGTTCTCCAATATCGGTTTTTGAATATCGGTTCTAATATCGGATTCAATATCGGGTTTTCAATATCGGTTTTTCAATATCGGTTTTGCAATATCAGTTTTTCGATATAGGTTTTTCAATATCGGTTTTTCAATATCGGTTCTAATATCGGTTTCAATATCAGTTTTTCAATATCGGTTTTTCAATATTTGTTCTTCAATATCGGTTTTTCAATATCGGTTTTTCAATATCGGTTCTAATATCGGAATCAATATCGGCTTTTCAATATCGGTTTTTCAATATCGGTTCTAATATCGGATTCAATATCGGTTTTTCAATATCGGTTTTTCAATATCGGTTCTAATATCGGTTTCAATATCAGTTTTTCGATATCAGTTTTTCAATATTTGTTTTTCAATATCGGTTCTAATATCGGTTTCAATATCGGTTTTTCAATATCGGTTTTTCAATATCAGTTTTTCGATATCAGTTTTTCAATATTTGTTTTTCAATATCGGTTTTGCAATATCAGTTTTTCGATATAGGTTTTTCAATATCGGTTTTTCAATATCGGTTTTTCAATATCGGTTTTTCAATATCGGTTTTTCAATATCGGTTCTAATATCGGTTTCAATATCAGTTTTTCAATATCGGTTTTTCAATATTTGTTCTTCAATATCGGTTTTTCAATATCGGTTTTTCAATATCAGTTTTTCGATATCAGTTTTTCAATAATTGTTTTTCAATATCGGTTTTTCAATATCGGTTCTAATATCGGTTTCAATATCGGTTTTTCAATATCGGTTTTTCAATATCGGTTCTAATATCGGTTTCAATATCAGTTTTTCAATATCGGTTTTTCAATATTTGTTCTTCAATATCGGTTTTTCAATATCGGTTTATCAATATCAGTTTTTCGATATCAGTTTTTCAATATTTGTTTTTCAATATCGGTTTTTCAATATCGGTTCTAATATCGGAATGAATATCGGCTTTTCAATATCGGTTTTTCAATATCAGTTTTTCGATATCAGTTTTTCAATATTTGTTCTCCAATGTCGGTTTTTGTATATCGGTTCCAATATCGGATTCAATATCGGTTTTTCAATATCGGTTCTAATATCGGATTCAATATCGGTTTTTCAATATCGGTTTTTCAATATCGGGTTTTCAATATCAGTTTTTCGATATCAGTTTTTCAATATTTGTTCTCCAATATCGGTTTTTGAATATCGGTTCTAATATCGGATTCAATATCGGGTTTTCAATATCGGTTTTTCAATATCGGCTTTTCAATATCGGTTTTTCAATATCAGTTTTTCGATATCGGTTTTTCAATATCGGTTTTTCAATATCAGTTTTTCAATATTTGTTCTCCAATATCGGTTCTAATATCGGATTCAGTATCGGTTTTGCAATATCGGTTTTTCAATATCGGTTTTTTAATATCAGTTTTTCAATATTTGTTCTCCAATATCGGTTTTTGAATATCGGTTCTAATATCGGATTCAGTATCGGTTTTGCAATATCAGTTTTTCGATATAGGTTTTTCAATATCGGTTTTTCAATATCGGTTTTGCAATATCAGTTTTTCGATATAGGTTTTTCAATATCGGTTTTTCAATATCGGTTTTTCAATATCAGTTTTTCGATATCAGTTTTTCAATATTTGTTCTCCAATGTCGGTTTTTGTATATCGGTTCCAATATCGGATTCAATATCGGTTTTTCAATATCGGTTCTAATATCGGATTCAATATCGGTTTTTCAATATCGGTTTTTCAATATCGGGTTTTCAATATTTGTTCTCCAATATCGGTTTTTGAATATCGGTTCCAATATCGGATTCAATATCGGTTTTTCAATATCGGTTCTAATATCGGATTCAATATCGGTTTTTCAATATCGGTTTTTCAATATCGGTTTTTCAATATCGGTTCTAATAACGGTTTCAATATCAGTTTTTCAATATCGGTTTTTCAATATTTGTTCTTCAATATCGGTTTTTCAATATCGGTTTTTCAATATCAGTTTTTCGATATCAGTTTTTCAATATTTGTTTTTCAATATCGGTTTTTCAATATCGGTTCTAATATCGGTTTCAATATCGGTTTTTCAATATCGGTTTTTAAATATCGGTTCTAATATCGGTTTCAATATCAGTTTTTCGATATCAGTTTTTCAATATTTGTTTTTCAATATCGGTTCTAATATCGGTTTCAATATCGGTTTTTCAATATCGGTTTTTCAATATCAGTTTTTCGATATCAGTTTTTCAATATTTGTTTTTCAATATCGGTTTTGCAATATCAGTTTTTCGATATAGGTTTTTCAATATCGGTTTTTCAATATCGGTTTTTCAATATCGGTTCTAATATCGGATTCAATATCGGCTTTTCAATATCGGTTTTTCAATATCAGTTTTTCGATATCAGTTTTTCAATATTTGTTTTTCAATATCGGTTTTTCAATATCGGTTCTAATATCGGAATCAATATCGGCTTTTCAATATCGGTTTTTCAATATCAGTTTTTCGATATCTGTTTTTCAATATTTGTTTTTCAATATCGGTTTTTCAATATCGGTTCTAATATCGGTTTCAATATCGGCTTTTCAATATCGGTTTTTCAATATCAGTTTTTCGATATCAGTTTTTCAATATTTGTTTTTCAATATCGGTTTTTCAATATCGGTTCTAATATCGGTTTCAATATCGGTTTTTCAATATCGGTTATTCAATATCGGTTTTTCAATATCAGTTTTTCAATATTTGTTCTCCAATATCGGTTCTAATATCGGATTCAGTATCGGTTTTGCAATATCGGTTTTTCAATATCGGTTTTTTAATATCAGTTTTTCAATATTTGTTCTCCAATATCGGTTTTTGAATATCGGTTCTAATATCGGATTCAGTATCGGTTTTGCAATATCAGTTTTTCGATATAGGTTTTTCAATATCGGTTTTTCAATATCGGTTTTGCAATATCAGTTTTTCGATATAGGTTTTTCAATATCGGTTTTTCAATATCGGTTTTTCAATATCGGTTTTTCAATATCAGTTCTAATATCGGTTTCAATATCGGTTTTTCAATATCGGTTTTTCAATATCGGTTCTAATATCGGTTCAATATCAGTTTTTCAATATCGGTTTTTCAATATTTGTTCTTCAATATCGGTTTTTCAATATCGGTTTTTCAATATCAGTTTTTCGATATCAGTTTTTCAATATTTGTTTTTCAATATCGGTTTTTCAATATCGGTTCTAATATCGGAATGAATATCGGCTTTTCAATATCGGTTTTTCAATATCAGTTTTTCGATATCAGTTTTTCAATATTTGTTCTCCAATGTCGGTTTTTGTATATCGGTTCCAATATCGGATTCAATATCGGTTTTTCAATATCGGTTCTAATATCGGATTCAATATCGGTTTTTCAATATCGGTTTTTCAATATCGGGTTTTCAATATCAGTTTTTGGATATCAGTTTTTCAATATTTGTTCTCCAATATCGGTTTTTGAATATCGGTTCTAATATCGGATTCAATATCGGGTTTTCAATATCGGTTTTTCAATATCGGTTTTGCAATATCAGTTTTTCGATATAGGTTTTTCAATATCGGTTTTTCAATATCGGTTCTAATATCGGTTTCAATATCAGTTTTTCAATATCGGTTTTTCAATATTTGTTCTTCAATATTTGTTCTTCAATATCGGTTTTTCAATATCGGTTTTTCAATATCGGTTCTAATATCGGAATCAATATCGGCTTTTCAATATCGGTTTTTCAATATCGGTTCTAATATCGGATTCAATATCGGTTTTTCAATATCGGTTTTTCAATATCGGGTTTTCAATATCAGTTTTTCGATATCAGTTTTTCAATATTTGTTCTCCAATATCGGTTTTTGAATATCGGTTCTAATATCGGATTCAATATCGGGTTTTCAATATCGGTTTTTCAATATCAGTTTTTCGATATCAGTTTTTCAATATCGGTTTTTCAATATCGGTTTTTCAATATCGGTTCTAATATCGGATTCAATATCGGTTTTGCAATATCAGTTTTTCAATATCAGTTTTTCAATATCAGTTTTTCAATATCGGTTTTTGAATATTTGTTCTCCAATATCGGTTTTTGAATATCGGTTCTAATATCGGATTCAATATCGGTTTTTCAATATCGGTTTTGCAATATCAGTTTTTCGATATAGGTTTTTCAATATCGGTTTTGCAATATCAGTTTTTCGATATAGGTTTTTCAATATCGGTTTTTCGATATCAGTTTTTCAATATTTGTTTTTCAATATCGGTTTTGCAATATCAGTTTTTCGATATAGGTTTTTCAATATCGGTTTTTCAATATCGGTTTTTCAATATCGGTTCTAATATCGGATTCAATATCGGCTTTTCAATATCGGTTTTTCAATATCAGTTTTTCGATATCAGTTTTTCAATATTTGTTTTTCAATATCGGTTTTTCAATATCGGTTCTAATATCGGAATCAATATCGGCTTTTCAATATCGGTTTTTCAATATCAGTTTTTCGATATCTGTTTTTCAATATTTGTTTTTCAATATCGGTTTTTCAATATCGGTTCTAATATCGGTTTCAATATCGGCTTTTCAATATCGGTTTTTCAATATCAGTTTTTCGATATCAGTTTTTCAATATTTGTTTTTCAATATCGGTTTTTCAATATCGGTTCTAATATCGGTTTCAATATCGGTTTTTCAATATCGGTTTTTCAATATCGGTTTTTCAATATCAGTTTTTCAATATTTGTTCTCCAATATCGGTTCTAATATCGGATTCAGTATCGGTTTTGCAATATCGGTTTTTCAATATCGGTTTTTTAATATCAGTTTTTCAATATTTGTTCTCCAATATCGGTTTTTGAATATCGGTTCTAATATCGGATTCAGTATCGGTTTTACAATATCAGTTTTTCGATATAGGTTTTTCAATATCGGTTTTTCAATATCGGTTTTGCAATATCAGTTTTTCGATATAGGTTTTTCAATATCGGTTTTTCAATATCGGTTTTTCAATATCGGTTTTTCAATATCGGTTCTAATATCGGTTTCAATATCAGTTTTTCAATATCGGTTTTTCAATATTTGTTCTTCAATATCGGTTTTTCAATATCGGTTTTTCAATATCAGTTTTTCGATATCAGTTTTTCAATAATTGTTTTTCAATATCGGTTTTTCAATATCGGTTCTAATATCGGTTTCAATATCGGTTTTTCAATATCGGTTTTTCAATATCGGTTCTAATATCGGTTTCAATATCAGTTTTTCAATATCGGTTTTTCAATATTTGTTCTTCAATATCGGTTTTTCAATATCGGTTTTTCAATATCAGTTTTTCGATATCAGTTTTTCAATATTTGTTTTTCAATATCGGTTTTTCAATATCGGTTCTAATATCGGAATGAATATCGGCTTTTCAATATCGGTTTTTCAATATCAGTTTTTCGATATCAGTTTTTCAATATTTGTTCTCCAATGTCGGTTTTTGTATATCGGTTCCAATATCGGATTCAATATCGGTTTTTCAATATCGGTTCTAATATCGGATTCAATATCGGTTTTTCAATATCGGTTTTTCAATATCGGGTTTTCAATATCAGTTTTTCGATATCAGTTTTTCAATATTTGTTCTCCAATATCGGTTTTTGAATATCGGTTCTAATATCGGATTCAATATCGGGTTTTCAATATCGGTTTTTCAATATCGGCTTTTCAATATCGGTTTTTCAATATCAGTTTTTCGATATCGGTTTTTCAATATCGGTTTTTCAATATCAGTTTTTCAATATTTGTTCTCCAATATCGGTTCTAATATCGGATTCAGTATCGGTTTTGCAATATCGGTTTTTCAATATCGGTTTTTTAATATCAGTTTTTCAATATTTGTTCTCCAATATCGGTTTTTGAATATCGGTTCTAATATCGGATTCAGTATCGGTTTTGCAATATCAGTTTTTCGATATAGGTTTTTCAATATCGGTTTTTCAATATCGGTTTTGCAATATCAGTTTTTCGATATAGGTTTTTCAATATCGGTTTTTCAATATCGGTTTTTCAATATCAGTTTTTCGATATCAGTTTTTCAATATTTGTTCTCCAATGTCGGTTTTTGTATATCGGTTCCAATATCGGATTCAATATCGGTTTTTCAATATCGGTTCTAATATCGGATTCAATATCGGTTTTTCAATATCGGTTTTTCAATATCGGGTTTTCAATATTTGTTCTCCAATATCGGTTTTTGAATATCGGTTCCAATATCGGATTCAATATCGGTTTTTCAATATCGGTTCTAATATCGGATTCAATATCGGTTTTTCAATATCGGTTTTTCAATATCGGTTTTTCAATATCAGTTTTTCGATATAGGTTTTTCAATATCGGTTTTTCAATATCGGTTCTAATATCGGAATCATTATCGGCTTTTCAATATCGGTTTTTCAATATCAGTTTTTCGATATCAGTTTTTCAATATTTGTTTTTCAATATCGGTTTTTCAATATCGGTTCTAATATCGGTTTCAATATCGGTTTTTCAATATCGGTTTTTCAATATCGGTTTTTCAATATCAGTTTTTCAATATTTGTTCTCCAATATC
This sequence comes from Andrena cerasifolii, assembly GCF_050908995.1. Lineage (NCBI taxonomy): Eukaryota > Metazoa > Arthropoda > Insecta > Hymenoptera > Andrenidae > Andrena > Andrena cerasifolii. Next base: position 24,856 of record NW_027485026.1, read on the forward strand.
GGTTTTTGAATATCGGTTCTAATATCGGATTCAGTATCGGTTTTGCAATATCAGTTTTTCGATATAGGTTTTTCAATATCGGTTTTGCAATATCAGTTTTTCGATATAGGTTTTTCAATATCGGTTTTTCAATATCGGTTTTTCAATATCGGTTCTAATATCGGTTTCAATATCAGTTTTTCAATATCGGTTTTTCAATATTTGTTCTTCAATATCGGTTTTTCAATATCGGTTTTTCAATATCAGTTTTTCGATATCAGTTTTTCAATATTTGTTTTTCAATATCGGTTTTTCAATATCGGTTCTAATATCGGTTTCAATATCGGTTTTTCAATATCGGTTTTTCAATATCGGTTCTAATATCGGTTTCAATATCAGTTTTTCGATATCAGTTTTTCAATATTTGTTTTTCAATATCGGTTCTAATATCGGTTTCAATATCGGTTTTTCAATATCGGTTTTTCAATATCAGTTTTTCGATATCAGTTTTTCAATATTTGTTTTTCAATATCGGTTTTGCAATATCAGTTTTTCGATATAGGTTTTTCAATATCGGTTTTTCAATATCGGTTTTTCAATATCGGTTCTAATATCGGATTCAATATCGGCTTTTCAATATCTGTTTTTCAATATCAGTTTTTCGATATCGGTTCTAATATCGGTTTCAATATCAGTTTTTCAATATCGGTTTTTCAATATTTGTTCTTCAATATTTGTTCTTCAATATCGGTTTTTCAATATCGGTTTTTCAATATCGGTTCTAATATCGGAATCAATATCGGCTTTTCAATATCGGTTTTTCAATATCGGTTCTAATATCGGATTCAATATCGGTTTTTAAATATCGGTTTTTCAATATCGGGTTTTCAATATCAGTTTTTCGATATCAGTTTTTCAATATTTGTTCTCCAATATCGGTTTTTGAATATCGGTTCTAATATCGGATTCAATATCGGGTTTTCAATATCGGTTTTTCAATATCAGTTTTTCGATATCAGTTTTTCAATATCGGTTTTTCAATATCGGTTCTAATATCGGATTCAATATCGGTTTTGCAATATCAGTTTTTCAATATCAGTTTTTCAATATCAGTTTTTCAATGTCGGTTTTTGAATATTTGTTCTCCAATATCGGTTTTTGAATATCGGTTCTAATATCGGATTCAATATCGGTTTTTCAATATCGGTTTTGCAATATCAGTTTTTCGATATAGGTTTTTCAATATCGGTTTTGCAATATCAGTTTTTCGATATAGGTTTTTCAATATCGGTTTTTCGATATCAGTTTTTCAATATCAGTTTTTCGATATAGGTTTTTCAATATCGGTTTTTCAATATCGGTTTTTCAATATCGGTTTTTCAATATCGGTTCTAATATCGGATTCAATATCGGCTTTTCAATATCGGTTTTTCAATATCAGTTTTTCGATATCGGTTCTAATATCGGTTTCAATATCAGTTTTTCAATATCGGTTTTTCAATATTTGTTCTTCAATATTTGTTCTTCAATATCGTTTTTTCAATATCGGTTTTTCAATATCGGTTCTAATATCGGAATCAATATCGGCTTTTCAATATCGGTTTTTCAATATCGGTTCTAATATCGGATTCAATATCGGTTTTTCAATATCGGTTTTTCAATATCGGGTTTTCAATATCAGTTTTTCGATATCAGTTTTTCAATATTTGTTCTCCAATATCGGTTTTTGAATATCGGTTCTAATATCGGATTCAATATCGGGTTTTCAATATCGGTTTTTCAATATCAGTTTTTCGATATCAGTTTTTCAATATCGGTTTTTCAATATCGGTTCTAATATCGGATTCAATATCGGTTTTGCAATATCAGTTTTTCAATATCAGTTTTTCAATATCAGTTTTTCAATATCGGTTTTTCAATATCGGTTCTAATATCGGAATCAATATCGGCTTTTCAATATCGGTTTTTCAATATCGGTTCTAATATCGGATTCAATATCGGTTTTTCAATATCGGTTTTTCAATATCGGGTTTTCAATATCAGTTTTTCGATATCAGTTTTTCAATATTTGTTCTCCAATATCGGTTTTTGAATATCGGTTCTAATATCGGATTCAATATCGGTTTTTCAATATCGGTTTTGCAATATCAGTTTTTCGATATAGGTTTTTCAATATCGGTTTTGCAATATCAGTTTTTCGATATAGGTTTTTCAATATCGGTTTTTCGATATCAGTTTTTCAATATTTGTTTTTCAATATCGGTTTTGCAATATCAGTTTTTCGATATAGATTTTTCAATATCGGTTTTTCAATATCGGTTTTTCAATATCGGTTCTAATATCGGATTCAATATCGGCTTTTCAATATCGGTTTTTCAATATCAGTTTTTCGATATCAGTTTTTCAATATTTGTTTTTCAATATCGGTTTTTCAATATCGGTTCTAATATCGGAATCAATATCGGCTTTTCAATATCGGTTTTTCAATATCAGTTTTTCGATATCTGTTTTTCAATATTTGTTTTTCAATATCGGTTTTTCAATATCGGTTCTAATATCGGTTTCAATATCGGCTTTTCAATATCGGTTTTTCAATATCAGTTTTTCGATATCAGTTTTTCAATATTTGTTTTTCAATATCGGTTTTTCAATATCGGTTCTAATATCGGTTTCAATATCGGTTTTTCAATATCGGTTTTTCAATATCGGTTTTTCAATATCAGTTTTTCAATATTTGTTCTCCAATATCGGTTCTAATATCGGATTCAGTATCGGTTTTGCAATATCGGTTTTTCAATATCGGTTTTTTAATATCAGTTTTTCAATATTTGTTCTCCAATATCGGTTTTTGAATATCGGTTCTAATATCGGATTCAGTATCGGTTTTGCAATATCAGTTTTTCGATATAGGTTTTTCGATATAGGTTTTTCAATATCGGTTTTTCAATATCGGTTTTGCAATATCAGTTTTTCGATATAGGTTTTTCAATATCGGTTTTTCAATATCGGTTTTTCAATATCGGTTTTTCAATATCGGTTCTAATATCGGTTTCAATATCAGTTTTTCAATATCGGTTTTTCAATATTTGTTCTTCAATATCGGTTTTTCAATATCGGTTTTTCAATATCAGTTTTTCGATATCAGTTTTTCAATAATTGTTTTTCAATATCGGTTTTTCAATATCGGTTCTAATATCGGTTTCAATATCGGTTTTTCAATATCGGTTTTTCAATATCGGTTCTAATATCGGTTTCAATATCAGTTTTTCAATATCGGTTTTTCAATATTTGTTCTTCAATATCGGTTTTTCAATATCGGTTTTTCAATATCAGTTTTTCGATATCAGTTTTTCAATATTTGTTTTTCAATATCGGTTTTTCAATATCGGTTCTAATATCGGAATGAATATCGGCTTTTCAATATCGGTTTTTCAATATCAGTTTTTCGATATCAGTTTTTCAATATTTGTTCTCCAATGTCGGTTTTTGTATATCGGTTCCAATATCGGATTCAATATCGGTTTTTCAATATCGGTTCTAATATCGGATTCAATATCGGTTTTTCAATATCGGTTTTTCAATATCGGGTTTTCAATATCAGTTTTTCGATATCAGTTTTTCAATATTTGTTCTCCAATATCGGTTTTTGAATATCGGTTCTAATATCGGATTCAATATCGGGTTTTCAATATCGGTTTTTCAATATCGGCTTTTCAATATCGGTTTTTCAATATCAGTTTTTCGATATCGGTTTTTCAATATCGGTTTTTCAATATCAGTTTTTCAATATTTGTTCTCCAATATCGGTTCTAATATCGGATTCAGTATCGGTTTTGCAATATCGGTTTTTCAATATCGGTTTTTTAATATCAGTTTTTCAATATTTGTTCTCCAATATCGGTTTTTGAATATCGGTTCTAATATCGGATTCAGTATCGGTTTTGCAATATCAGTTTTTCGATATAGGTTTTTCAATATCGGTTTTTCAATATCGGTTTTGCAATATCAGTTTTTCGATATAGGTTTTTCAATATCGGTTTTTCAATATCGGTTTTTCAATATCAGTTTTTCGATATCAGTTTTTCAATATTTGTTCTCCAATGTCGGTTTTTGTATATCGGTTCCAATATCGGATTCAATATCGGTTTTTCAATATCGGTTCTAATATCGGATTCAATATCGGTTTTTCAATATCGGTTTTTCAATATCGGGTTTTCAATATTTGTTCTCCAATATCGGTTTTTGAATATCGGTTCCAATATCGGATTCAATATCGGTTTTTCAATATCGGTTCTAATATCGGATTCAATATCGGTTTTTCAATATCGGTTTTTCAATATCGGTTTTTCAATATCAGTTTTTCGATATAGGTTTTTCAATATCGGTTTTTCAATATCGGTTCTAATATCGGAATCATTATCGGCTTTTCAATATCGGTTTTTCAATATCAGTTTTTCGATATCAGTTTTTCAATATTTGTTTTTCAATATCGGTTTTTCAATATCGGTTCTAATATCGGTTTCAATATCGGTTTTTCAATATCGGTTTTTCAATATCGGTTTTTCAATATCAGTTTTTCAATATTTGTTCTCCAATATCGGTTTTTGAATATCGGTTCTAATATCGGATTCAGTATCGGTTTTGCAATATCAGTTTTTCGATATAGGTTTTTCAATATCGGTTTTGCAATATCAGTTTTTCGATATAGGTTTTTCAATATCGGTTTTTCAATATCGGTTTTTCAATATCGGTTCTAATATCGGTTTCAATATCAGTTTTTCAATATCGGTTTTTCAATATTTGTTCTTCAATATCGGTTTTTCAATATCGGTTTTTCAATATCAGTTTTTCGATATCAGTTTTTCAATATTTGTTTTTCAATATCGGTTTTTCAATATCGGTTCTAATATCGGTTTCAATATCGGTTTTTCAATATCGGTTTTTCAATATCGGTTCTAATATCGGTTTCAATATCAGTTTTTCGATATCAGTTTTTCAATATTTGTTTTTCAATATCGGTTCTAATATCGGTTTCAATATCGGTTTTTCAATATCGGTTTTTCAATATCAGTTTTTCGATATCAGTTTTTCAATATTTGTTTTTCAATATCGGTTTTGCAATATCAGTTTTTCGATATAGGTTTTTCAATATCGGTTTTTCAATATCGGTTTTTCAATATCGGTTCTAATATCGGATTCAATATCGGCTTTTCAATATCGGTTTTTCAATATCAGTTTTTCGATATCAGTTTTTCAATATTTGTTTTTCAATATCGGTTTTTCAATATCGGTTCTAATATCGGAATCAATATCGGCTTTTCAATATCGGTTTTTCAATATCAGTTTTTCGATATCTGTTTTTCAATATTTGTTTTTCAATATCGGTTTTTCAATATCGGTTCTAATATCGGAATGAATATCGGCTTTTCAATATCGGTTTTTCAATATCAGTTTTTCGATATCAGTTTTTCAATATTTGTTCTCCAATGTCGGTTTTTGTATATCGGTTCCAATATCGGATTCAATATCGGTTTTTCAATATCGGTTCTAATATCGGATTCAATATCGGTTTTTCAATATCGGTTTTTCAATATCGGGTTTTCAATATCAGTTTTTCGATATCAGTTTTTCAATATTTGTTCTCCAATATCGGTTTTTGAATATCGGTTCTAATATCGGATTCAATATCGGGTTTTCAATATCGGTTTTTCAATATCGGCTTTTCAATATCGGTTTTTCAATATCAGTTTTTCGATATCGGTTTTTCAATATCGGTTTTTCAATATCAGTTTTTCAATATTTGTTCTCCAATATCGGTTCTAATATCGGATTCAGTATCGGTTTTGCAATATCGGTTTTTCAATATCGGTTTTTTAATATCAGTTTTTCAATATTTGTTCTCCAATATCGGTTTTTGAATATCGGTTCTAATATCGGATTCAGTATCGGTTTTGCAATATCAGTTTTTCGATATAGGTTTTTCAATATCGGTTTTTCAATATCGGTTTTTCAATATCGGTTCTAATATCGGATTCAATATCGGCTTTTCAATATCGGTTTTTCAATATCAGTTTTTCGATATCAGTTTTTCAATATTTGTTTTTCAATATCGGTTTTTCAATATCGGTTCTAATATCGGAATCAATATCGGCTTTTCAATATCGGTTTTTCAATATCAGTTTTTCGATATCTGTTTTTCAATATTTGTTTTTCAATATCGGTTTTTCAATATCGGTTCTAATATCGGAATGAATATCGGCTTTTCAATATCGGTTTTTCAATATCAGTTTTTCGATATCAGTTTTTCAATATTTGTTCTCCAATGTCGGTTTTTGTATATCGGTTCCAATATCGGATTCAATATCGGTTTTTCAATATCGGTTCTAATATCGGATTCAATATCGGTTTTTCAATATCGGTTTTTCAATATCGGGTTTTCAATATCAGTTTTTCGATATCAGTTTTTCAATATTTGTTCTCCAATATCGGTTTTTGAATATCGGTTCTAATATCGGATTCAATATCGGGTTTTCAATATCGGTTTTTCAATATCGGCTTTTCAATATCGGTTTTTCAATATCAGTTTTTCGATATCGGTTTTTCAATATCGGTTTTTCAATATCAGTTTTTCAATATTTGTTCTCCAATATCGGTTCTAATATCGGATTCAGTATCGGTTTTGCAATATCGGTTTTTCAATATCGGTTTTTTAATATCAGTTTTTCAATATTTGTTCTCCAATATCGGTTTTTGAATATCGGTTCTAATATCGGATTCAGTATCGGTTTTGCAATATCAGTTTTTCGATATAGGTTTTTCAATATCGGTTTTTCAATATCGGTTTTGCAATATCAGTTTTTCGATATAGGTTTTTCAATATCGGTTTTTCAATATCGGTTTTTCAATATCAGTTTTTCGATATCAGTTTTTCAATATTTGTTCTCCAATGTCGGTTTTTGTATATCGGTTCCAATATCGGATTCAATATCGGTTTTTCAATATCGGTTCTAATATCGGATTCAATATCGGTTTTTCAATATCGGTTTTTCAATATCGGGTTTTCAATATTTGTTCTCCAATATCGGTTTTTGAATATCGGTTCCAATATCGGATTCAATATCGGTTTTTCAATATCGGTTCTAATATCGGATTCAATATCGGTTTTTCAATATCGGTTTTTCAATATCGGTTTTTCAATATCAGTTTTTCGATATAGGTTTTTCAATATCGGTTTTTCAATATCGGTTCTAATATCGGAATCATTATCGGCTTTTCAATATCGGTTTTTCAATATCAGTTTTTCGATATCAGTTTTTCAATATTTGTTTTTCAATATCGGTTTTTCAATATCGGTTCTAATATCGGTTTCAATATCGGTTTTTCAATATCGGTTTTTCAATATCGGTTTTTCAATATCAGTTTTTCAATATTTGTTCTCCAATATCGGTTTTTGAATATCGGTTTTTCAATATCGGTTCTAATATCGGTTTCAATATCAGTTTTTCAATATCGGTTTTTCAATATTTGTTCTTCAATATCGGTTTTTCAATATCGGTTTTTCAATATCAGTTTTTCGATATCAGTTTTTCAATATTTGTTTTTCAATATCGGTTTTTCAATATCGGTTCTAATATCGGTTTCAATATCGGTTTTTCAATATCGGTTTTTCAATATCGGTTCTAATATCGGTTTCAATATCAGTTTTTCGATATCAGTTTTTCAATATTTGTTTTTCAATATCGGTTCTAATATCGGTTTCAATATCGGTTTTTCAATATCGGTTTTTCAATATCAGTTTTTCGATATCAGTTTTTCAATATTTGTTTTTCAATATCGGTTTTGCAATATCAGTTTTTCGATATAGGTTTTTCAATATCGGTTTTTCAATATCGGTTTTTCAATATCGGTTCTAATATCGGATTCAATATCGGCTTTTCAATATCGGTTTTTCAATATCAGTTTTTCGATATCAGTTTTTCAATATTTGTTTTTCAATATCGGTTTTTCAATATCGGTTCTAATATCGGAATCAATATCGGCTTTTCAATATCGGTTTTTCAATATCAGTTTTTCGATATCTGTTTTTCAATATTTGTTTTTCAATATCGGTTTTTCAATATCGGTTCTAATATCGGTTTCAATATCGGCTTTTCAATATCGGTTTTTCAATATCAGTTTTTCGATATCAGTTTTTCAATATTTGTTTTTCAATATCGGTTTTTCAATATCGGTTCTAATATCGGTTTCAATATCGGTTTTTCAATATCGGTTTTTCAATATCGGTTTTTTAATATCAGTTTTTCAATATTTGTTCTCCAATATCGGTTTTTGAATATCGGTTCTAATATCGGATTCAGTATCGGTTTTGCAATATCAGTTTTTCGATATAGGTTTTTCAATATCGGTTTTTCAATATCGGTTTTGCAATATCAGTTTTTCGATATAGGTTTTTCAATATCGGTTTTTCAATATCGGTTTTTCAATATCAGTTTTTCGATATCAGTTTTTCAATATTTGTTCTCCAATGTCGGTTTTTGTATATCGGTTCCAATATCGGATTCAATATCGGTTTTTCAATATCGGTTCTAATATCGGATTCAATATCGGTTTTTCAATATCGGTTTTTCAATATCGGGTTTACAATATTTGTTCTCCAATATCGGTTTTTGAATATCGGTTCCAATATCGGATTCAATATCGGTTTTTCAATATCGGTTCTAATATCGGATTCAATATCGGTTTTTCAATATCGGTTCTAATATCGGAATCATTATCGGCTTTTCAATATCGGTTTTTCAATATCAGTTTTTCGATATCAGTTTTTCAATATTTGTTTTTCAATATCGGTTTTTCAATATCGGTTCTAATATCGGTTTCAATATCGGTTTTTCAATATCGGTTTTTCAATATCGGTTTTTCAATATCGGTTTTTCAATATCAGTTTTTCAATATTTGTTCTCCAATATCGGTTTTTGAATATCGGTTCTAATATCGGATTCAGTATCGGTTTTGCAATATCAGTTTTTCGATATAGGTTTTTCAATATCGGTTTTGCAATATCAGTTTTTCGATATAGGTTTTTCAATATCGGTTTTTCAATATCGGTTTTTCAATATCGGTTCTAATATCGGTTTCAATATCAGTTTTTCAATATCGGTTTTTCAATATTTGTTCTTCAATATCGGTTTTTCAATATCGGTTTTTCAATATCAGTTTTTCGATATCAGTTTTTCAATATTTGTTTTTCAATATCGGTTTTTCAATATCGGTTATAATATCGGTTTCAATATCGGTTTTTCAATATCGGTTTTTCAATATCGGTTCTAATATCGGTTTCAATATCAGTTTTTCGATATCAGTTTTTCAATATTTGTTTTTCAATATCGGTTCTAATATCGGTTTCAATATCGGTTTTTCAATATCGGTTTTTCAATATCAGTTTTTCGATATCAGTTTTTCAATATTTGTTTTTCAATATCGGTTTTGCAATATCAGTTTTTCGATATAGGTTTTTCAATATCGGTTTTTCAATATCGGTTTTTCAATATCGGTTCTAATATCGGATTCAATATCGGCTTTTCAATATCGGTTTTTCAATATCAGTTTTTCGATATCAGTTTTTCAATATTTGTTTTTCAATATCGGTTTTTCAATATCGGTTCTAATATCGGAATCAATATCGGCTTTTCAATATCGGTTTTTCAATATCAGTTTTTCGATATCTGTTTTTCAATATTTGTTTTTCAATATCGGTTTTTCAATATCGGTTCTAATATCGGTTTCAATATCGGCTTTTCAATATCGGTTTTTCAATATCAGTTTTTCGATATCAGTTTTTCAATATTTGTTTTTCAATATCGGTTTTTCAATATCGGTTCTAATATCGGTTTCAATATCGGTTTTTCAATATCGGTTTTTCAATATCGGTTTTTCAATATCAGTTTTTCAATATTTGTTCTCCAATATCGGTTCTAATATCGGATTCAGTATCGGTTTTGCAATATCGGTTTTTCAATATCGGTTTTTTAATATCAGTTTTTCAATATTTGTTCTCCAATATCGGTTTTTGAATATCGGTTCTAATATCGGATTCAGTATCGGTTTTGCAATATCAGTTTTTCGATATAGGTTTTTCAATATCGGTTATGCAATATCAGTTTTTCGATATAGGTTTTTCAATATCGGTTTTTCAATATCGGTTTTTCAATATCGGTTCTAATATCGGTTTCAATATCGGTTTTTCAATATCGGTTTTTCAATATCGGTTCTAATATCGGTTTCAATATCAGTTTTTCAATATCGGTTTTTCAATATCGGTTTTTCAATATCGGTTTTTCAATATCGGTTCTAATATCGGATTCAATATCGGCTTTTCAATATCGGTTTTTCAATATCAGTTTTTCGATATCAGTTTTTCAATATTTGTTTTTCAATATCGGTTTTTCAATATCGGTTCTAATATCGGAATCAATATCGGCTTTTCAATATCGGTTTTTCAATATCAGTTTTTCAATATCAGTTTTTCGATATCAGTTTTTCAATATTTGTTTTTCAATATCGGTTTTTCAATATCGGTTCTAATATCGGAATCAATATCGGCTTTTCAATATCGGTTTTTCAATATCAGTTTTTCGATATCTGTTTTTCAATATTTGTTTTTCAATATCGGTTTTTCAATATCGGTTCTAATATCGGAATGAATATCGGCTTTTCAATATCGGTTTTTCAATATCAGTTTTTCGATATCAGTTTTTCAATATTTGTTCTCCAATGTCGGTTTTTGTATATCGGTTCCAATATCGGATTCAATATCGGTTTTTCAATATCGGTTCTAATATCGGATTCAATATCGGTTTTTCAATATCGGTTTTTCAATATCGGGTTTTCAATATCAGTTTTTCGATATCAGTTTTTCAATATTTGTTCTCCAATATCGGTTTTTGAATATCGGTTCTAATATCGGATTCAATATCGGGTTTTCAATATCGGTTTTTCAATATCGGCTTTTCAATATCGGTTTTTCAATATCAGTTTTTCGATATCGGTTTTTCAATATCGGTTTTTCAATATCAGTTTTTCAATATTTGTTCTCCAATATCGGTTCTAATATCGGATTCAGTATCGGTTTTGCAATATCGGTTTTTCAATATCGGTTTTTTAATATCAGTTTTTCAATATTTGTTCTCCAATATCGGTTTTTGAATATCGGTTCTAATATCGGATTCAGTATCGGTTTTGCAATATCAGTTTTTCGATATAGGTTTTTCAATATCGGTTTTTCAATATCGGTTTTGCAATATCAGTTTTTCGATATAGGTTTTTCAATATCGGTTTTTCAATATCGGTTTTTCAATATCAGTTTTTCGATATCAGTTTTTCAATATTTGTTCTCCAATGTCGGTTTTTGTATATCGGTTCCAATATCGGATTCAATATCGGTTTTTCAATATCGGTTCTAATATCGGATTCAATATCGGTTTTTCAATATCGGTTTTTCAATATCGGGTTTTCAATATTTGTTCTCCAATATCGGTTTTTGAATATCGGTTCCAATATCGGATTCAATATCGGTTTTTCAATATCGGTTCTAATATCGGATTCAATATCGGTTTTTCAATATCGGTTTTTCAATATCGGTTTTTCAATATCAGTTTTTCGATATAGGTTTTTCAATATCGGTTTTTCAATATCGGTTCTAATATCGGAATCATTATCGGCTTTTCAATATCGGTTTTTCAATATCAGTTTTTCGATATCAGTTTTTCAATATTTGTTTTTCAATATCGGTTTTTCAATATCGGTTCTAATATCGGTTTCAATATCGGTTTTTCAATATCGGTTTTTCAATATCGGTTTTTCAATATCAGTTTTTCAATATTTGTTCTCCAATATCGGTTTTTGAATATCGGTTCTAATATCGGATTCAGTATCGGTTTTGCAATATCAGTTTTTCGATATAGGTTTTTCAATATCGGTTTTGCAATATCAGTTTTTCGATATAGGTTTTTCAATATCGGTTTTTCAATATCGGTTTTTCAATATCGGTTCTAATATCGGTTTCAATATCAGTTTTTCAATATCGGTTTTTCAATATTTGTTCTTCAATATCGGTTTTTCAATATCGGTTTTTCAATATCAGTTTTTCGATATCAGTTTTTCAATATTTGTTTTTCAATATCGGTTTTTCAATATCGGTTCTAATATCGGTTTCAATATCGGTTTTTCAATATCGGTTTTTCAATATCGGTTCTAATATCGGTTTCAATATCAGTTTTTCGATATCAGTTTTTCAATATTTGTTTTTCAATATCGGTTCTAATATCGGTTTCAATATCGGTTTTTCAATATCGGTTTTTCAATATCAGTTTTTCGATATCAGTTTTTCAATATTTGTTTTTCAATATCGGTTTTGCAATATCAGTTTTTCGATATAGGTTTTTCAATATCGGTTTTTCAATATCGGTTTTTCAATATCGGTTCTAATATCGGATTCAATATCGGCTTTTCAATATCGGTTTTTCAATATCAGTTTTTCGATATCAGTTTTTCAATATTTGTTTTTCAATATCGGTTTTTCAATATCGGTTCTAATATCGGAATCAATATCGGCTTTTCAATATCGGTTTTTCAATATCAGTTTTTCGATATCTGTTTTTCAATATTTGTTTTTCAATATCGGTTTTTCAATATCGGTTCTAATATCGGTTTCAATATCGGCTTTTCAATATCGGTTTTTCAATATCAGTTTTTCGATATCAGTTTTTCAATATTTGTTTTTCAATATCGGTTTTTCAATATCGGTTCTAATATCGGTTTCAATATCGGTTTTTCAATATCGGTTTTTCAATATCGGTTTTTTAATATCAGTTTTTCAATATTTGTTCTCCAATATCGGTTTTTGAATATCGGTTCTAATATCGGATTCAGTATCGGTTTTGCAATATCAGTTTTTCGATATAGGTTTTTCAATATCGGTTTTTCAATATCGGTTTTGCAATATCAGTTTTTCGATATAGGTTTTTCAATATCGGTTTTTCAATATCGGTTTTTCAATATCAGTTTTTCGATATCAGTTTTTCAATATTTGTTCTCCAATGTCGGTTTTTGTATATCGGTTCCAATATCGGATTCAATATCGGTTTTTCAATATCGGTTCTAATATCGGATTCAATATCGGTTTTTCAATATCGGTTTTTCAATATCGGGTTTACAATATTTGTTCTCCAATATCGGTTTTTGAATATCGGTTCCAATATCGGATTCAATATCGGTTTTTCAATATCGGTTCTAATATCGGATTCAATATCGGTTTTTCAATATCGGTTCTAATATCGGAATCATTATCGGCTTTTCAATATCGGTTTTTCAATATCAGTTTTTCGATATCAGTTTTTCAATATTTGTTTTTCAATATCGGTTTTTCAATATCGGTTCTAATATCGGTTTCAATATCGGTTTTTCAATATCGGTTTTTCAATATCGGTTTTTCAATATCAGTTTTTCAATATTTGTTCTCCAATATCGGTTTTTGAATATCGGTTCTAATATCGGATTCAGTATCGGTTTTGCAATATCAGTTTTTCGATATAGGTTTTTCAATATCGGTTTTGCAATATCAGTTTTTCGATATAGGTTTTTCAATATCGGTTTTTCAATATCGGTTTTTCAATATCGGTTCTAATATCGGTTTCAATATCAGTTTTTCAATATCGGTTTTTCAATATTTGTTCTTCAATATCGGTTTTTCAATATCGGTTTTTCAATATCAGTTTTTCGATATCAGTTTTTCAATATTTGTTTTTCAATATCGGTTTTTCAATATCGGTTATAATATCGGTTTCAATATCGGTTTTTCAATATCGGTTTTTCAATATCGGTTCTAATATCGGTTTCAATATCAGTTTTTCGATATCAGTTTTTCAATATTTGTTTTTCAATATCGGTTCTAATATCGGTTTCAATATCGGTTTTTCAATATCGGTTTTTCAATATCAGTTTTTCGATATCAGTTTTTCAATATTTGTTTTTCAATATCGGTTTTGCAATATCAGTTTTTCGATATAGGTTTTTCAATATCGGTTTTTCAATATCGGTTTTTCAATATCGGTTCTAATATCGGATTCAATATCGGCTTTTCAATATCGGTTTTTCAATATCAGTTTTTCGATATCAGTTTTTCAATATTTGTTTTTCAATATCGGTTTTTCAATATCGGTTCTAATATCGGAATCAATATCGGCTTTTCAATATCGGTTTTTCAATATCAGTTTTTCGATATCTGTTTTTCAATATTTGTTTTTCAATATCGGTTTTTCAATATCGGTTCTAATATCGGTTTCAATATCGGCTTTTCAATATCGGTTTTTCAATATCAGTTTTTCGATATCAGTTTTTCAATATTTGTTTTTCAATATCGGTTTTTCAATATCGGTTCTAATATCGGTTTCAATATCGGTTTTTCAATATCGGTTTTTCAATATCGGTTTTTCAATATCAGTTTTTCAATATTTGTTCTCCAATATCGGTTCTAATATCGGATTCAGTATCGGTTTTGCAATATCGGTTTTTCAATATCGGTTTTTTAATATCAGTTTTTCAATATTTGTTCTCCAATATCGGTTTTTGAATATCGGTTCTAATATCGGATTCAGTATCGGTTTTGCAATATCAGTTTTTCGATATAGGTTTTTCAATATCGGTTATGCAATATCAGTTTTTCGATATAGGTTTTTCAATATCGGTTTTTCAATATCGGTTTTTCAATATCGGTTCTAATATCGGTTTCAATATCGGTTTTTCAATATCGGTTTTTCAATATCGGTTCTAATATCGGTTTCAATATCAGTTTTTCAATATCGGTTTTTCAATATTTGTTCTTCAATATCGGTTTTTCAATATCGGTTTTTCAATATCAGTTTTTCGATATCAGTTTTTCAATATTTGTTTTTCAATATCGGTTTTTCAATATCGGTTCTAATATCGGAATGAATATCGGCTTTTCAATATCGGTTTTTCAATATCAGTTTTTCGATATCAGTTTTTCAATATTTGTTCTCCAATGTCGGTTTTTGTATATCGGTTCCAATATCGGATTCAATATCGGTTTTTCAATATCGGTTCTAATATCGGATTCAATATCGGTTTTTCAATATCGGTTTTTCAATATCGGGTTTTCAATATCAGTTTTTCGATATCAGTTTTTCAATATTTGTTCTCCAATATCGGTTTTTGAATATCGGTTCTAATATCGGATTCAATATCGGGTTTTCAATATCGGTTTTTCAATATCGGTTTTGCAATATCAGTTTTTCGATATAGGTTTTTCAATATCGGTTTTTCAATATCGGTTCTAATATCGGTTTCAATATCAGTTTTTCAATATCGGTTTTTCAATATTTGTTCTTCAATATTTGTTCTTCAATATCGGTTTTTCAATATCGGTTTTTCAATATCGGTTCTAATATCGGAATCAATATCGGCTTTTCAATATCGGTTTTTCAATATCGGTTCTAATATCGGATTCAATATCGGTTTTTCAATATCGGTTTTTCAATATCGGGTTTTCAATATCAGTTTTTCGATATCAGTTTTTCAATATTTGTTCTCCAATATCGGTTTTTGAATATCGGTTCTAATATCGGATTCAATATCGGGTTTTCAATATCGGTTTTTCAATATCAGTTTTTCGATATCAGTTTTTCAATATCGGTTTTTCAATATCGGTTCTAATATCGGATTCAATATCGGCTTTGCAATATCAGTTTTTCAATATCAGTTTTTCAATATCAGTTTTTCAATATCGGTTTTTGAATATTTGTTCTCCAATATCGGTTTTTGAATATCGGTTCTAATATCGGATTCAATATCGGTTTTTCAATATCGGTTTTGCAATATCAGTTTTTCGATATAGGTTTTTCAATATCGGTTTTGCAATATCAGTTTTTCGATATAGGTTTTTCAATATCGGTTTTGCAATATCAGTTTTTCGATATAGGTTTTTCAATATCGGTTTTTCAATATCGGTTCTAATATCGGTTTCAATATCAGTTTTTCAATATCGGTTTTTCAATATTTGTTCTTCAATATCGGTTTTTCAATATCGGTTTTTCAATATCAGTTTTTCGATATCAGTTTTTCAATATTTGTTTTTCAATATCGGTTCTAATATCGGAATCATTATCGGCTTTTCAATATCGGTTTTTCAATATCAGTTTTTCGATATCAGTTTTTCAATATTTGTTTTTCAATATCGGTTTTTCAATATCGGTTCTAATATCGGTTTCAATATCGGTTTTTCAATATCGGTTTTTCAATATCAGTTTTTCGATATCAGTTTTTCAATATTTGTTTTTCAATATCGGTTTTTCAATATCGGTTCTAATATCGGTTTCAATATCGGTTTTTCAATATCGGTTTTTCAATATCGGTTTTTCAATATCAGTTTTTCAATATTTGTTCTCCAATATCGGTTCTAATATCGGATTCAGTATCGGTTTTGCAATATCGGTTTTTCAATATCGGTTTTTCAATATTAGTTTTTCAATATTTGTTCTCCAATATCGGTTTTTGAATATCGGTTCTAATATTGGATTCAGTATCGGTTTTTCAATATCAGTTTTTCAATATTTGTACTCCAATATCGGTTTTTGAATATCGGTTCCAATATCGGATTCAATATCGGTTTTTCAATATCGGTTCTAATATCGGATTCAATATCGGTTTTTCAATATCAGTTTTTCAATATTTGTTTTTCAATATCGGTTTTTCAATATCGGTTTTGCAATATCAGTTTTTCGATATAGGTTTTTCAATATCGGTTTTTCAATATCGGTTTTTCAATATCGGTTCTAATATCGGAATCAATATCGGCTTTTCAATATCGGTTTTTCAATATCAGTTTTTCGATATCAGTTTTTCAATATTTGTTTTTCAATATCGGTTTTTCAATATCGGTTCTAATATCGGTTTCAATATCGGTTTTTCAATATCGGTTTTTCAATATTTGTTTTTCAATATCGGTTTTTCAATATCGGTTCTAATATCGGAATCAATATCGGCTTTTCAATATCGGTTTTTCAATATCAGTTTTTCGATATCAGTTTTTCAATATTTGTTCTCCAATGTCGGTTTTTGTATATCGGTTCCAATATCGGATTCAATATCGGTTTTTCAATATCGGTTCTAATATAGGATTCAATATCGGTTTTTCAATATCGGTTTTTCAATATCGGGTTTTCAATATTTGTTCTCCAATATCGGTTTTTGAATATCGGTTCCAATATCGGATTCAATATCGGTTTTTCAATATCGGTTCTAATATCGGATTCAATATCGGTTTT
Organism: Andrena cerasifolii; assembly: GCF_050908995.1. NCBI lineage: Eukaryota > Metazoa > Arthropoda > Insecta > Hymenoptera > Andrenidae > Andrena > Andrena cerasifolii. The sequence goes on from NW_027485026.1 coordinate 42,174, forward strand.
TCAATATCGGTTTTTCAATATCGGTTTTTCAATATCAGTTTTTCGATATAGGTTTTTCAATATCGGTTTTTCAATATCGGTTCTAATATCGGAATCATTATCGGCTTTTCAATATCGGTTTTTCAATATCAGTTTTTCGATATCAGTTTTTCAATATTTGTTTTTCAATATCGGTTTTTCAATATCGGTTCTAATATCGGTTTCAATATCGGTTTTTCAATATCGGATTTTCAATATCGGTTTTTCAATATCAGTTTTTCAATATTTGTTCTCCAATATCGGTTTTTGAATATCGGTTCTAATATCGGATTCAGTATCGGTTTTGCAATATCAGTTTTTCGATATAGGTTTTTCAATATCGGTTTTGCAATATCAGTTTTTCGATATAGGTTTTTCAATATCGGTTTTTCAATATCGGTTTTTCAATATCGGTTCTAATATCGGTTTCAATATCAGTTTTTCAATATCGGTTTTTCAATATTTGTTCTTCAATATCGGTTTTTCAATATCGGTTTTTCAATATCAGTTTTTCGATATCGGTTTTTCAATATCGGTTTTTCAATATCGGTTCTAATATCGGTTTCAATATCAGTTTTTCAATATCGGTTTTTCAATATTTGTTCTTCAATATCGGTTTTTCAATATCGGTTTTTCAATATCAGTTTTTCGATATCAGTTTTTCAATATTTGTTTTTCAATATCGGTTTTTCAATATCGGTTCTAATATCGGAATGAATATCGGCTTTTCAATATCGGTTTTTCAATATCAGTTTTTCGATATCAGTTTTTCAATATTTGTTCTCCAATGTCGGTTTTTGTATATCGGTTCCAATATCGGATTCAATATCGGTTTTTCAATATCGGTTCTAATATCGGATTCAATATCGGTTTTTCAATATCGGTTTTTCAATATCGGGTTTTCAATATCAGTTTTTCGATATCAGTTTTTCAATATTTGTTCTCCAATATCGGTTTTTGAATATCGGTTCTAATATCGGATTCAATATCGGGTTTTCAATATCGGTTTTTCAATATCGGTTTTGCAATATCAGTTTTTCGATATAGGTTTTTCAATATCGGTTTTTCAATATCGGTTCTAATATCGGTTTCAATATCAGTTTTTCAATATCGGTTTTTCAATATTTGTTCTTCAATATCGGTTTTTCAATATCGGTTTTTCAATATCGGTTCTAAAATATCGGAATCAATATCGGCTTTTCAATATCGGTTTTTCAATATCGGTTCTAATATCGGATTCAATATCGGTTTTTCAATATCGGGTTTTCAATATCAGTTTTTCGATATCAGTTTTTCAATATTTGTTCTCCAATATCGGTTTTTGAATATCGGTTCTAATATCGGATTCAATATCGGGTTTTCAATATCGGTTTTTCAATATCAGTTTTTCGATATCAGTTTTTCAATATCAGTTTTTCAATATCGGTTTTTGAATATTTGTTCTCCAATATCGGTTTTTGAATATCGGTTCTAATATCAGATTCAATATCGGTTTTTCAATATCGGTTTTGCAATATCAGTTTTTCGATATAGGTTCTAATATCGGATTCAATATCGGTTTTGCAATATCAGTTTTTCAATATCAGTTTTTCAATATCAGTTTTTCAATATCGGTTTTGAATGTTTGTTCTCCAATATCGGTTTTTGAATATCGGTTCTAATATCGGATTCAATATCGGTTTTTCAATATCGGTTTTGCAATATCAGTTTTTCGATATAGGTTTTTCAATATCGGTTTTTCAATATCAGTTTTTCAATATCGGTTTTTCAATATTTGTTCTTCAATATCGGTTTTTCAATATCGGTTTTTCAATATCGGTTCTAATATCGGAATCAATATCGGCTTTTCAATATCGGTTTTTCAATATCGGTTCTAATATCGGATTCAATATCGGTTTTTCAATATCGGGTTTTCAATATCAGTTTTTCGATATCAGTTTTTCAATATTTGTTCTCCAATATCGGTTTTTGAATATCGGTTCTAATATCGGATTCAATATCGGTTTTTCAATATCGGTTTTGCAATATCAGTTTTTCGATATAGGTTTTTCAATATCGGTTTTTCGATATCAGTTTTTCAATATTTGTTCTCCAATGTCGGTTTTTGTATATCGGTTCCAATATCGGATTCAATATCGGTTTTTCAATATCGGTTCTAATATAGGATTCAATATCGGTTTTTCAATATCGGTTTTTCAATATCGGGTTTTCAATATTTGTTCTCCAATATCGGTTTTTGAATATCGGTTCCAATATCGGATTCAATATCGGTTTTTCAATATCGGTTCTAATATCGGATTCAATATCGGTTTTTCAATATCGGGTTTTCAATATCAGTTTTTCGATATCAGTTTTTCAATATTTGTTCTCCAATATCGGTTTTTGAATATCGGTTCTAATATCGGATTCAATATCGGGTTTTCAATATCGGTTTTTCAATATCAGTTTTTCGATATCAGTTTTTCAATATCAGTTTTTCAATATCGGTTTTTGAATATTTGTTCTCCAATATCGGTTTTTGAATATCGGTTCTAATATCAGATTCAATATCGGTTTTTCAATATCGGTTTTGCAATATCAGTTTTTCGATATAGGTTCTAATATCGGATTCAATATCGGTTTTGCAATATCAGTTTTTCAATATCAGTTTTTCAATATCAGTTTTTCAATATCGGTTTTTGAATGTTTGTTCTCCAATATCGGTTTTTCAATATCGGTTCTAATATCGGTTTCAATATCAGTTTTTCAATATCGGTTTTTCAATATTTGTTCTTCAATATCGGTTTTTCAATATCGGTTTTTCAATATCAGTTTTTCGATATCAGTTTTTCAATATTTGTTTTTCAATATCGGTTTTTCAATATCGGTTCTAATATCGGAATGAATATCGGCTTTTCAATATCGGTTTTTCAATATCAGTTTTTCGATATCAGTTTTTCAATATTTGTTCTCCAATGTCGGTTTTTGTATATCGGTTCCAATATCGGATTCAATATCGGTTTTTCAATATCGGTTCTAATATCGGATTCAATATCGGTTTTTCAATATCGGTTTTTCAATATCGGGTTTTCAATATCAGTTTTTCGAATTCAGTTTTTCAATATTTGTTCTCCAATATCGGTTTTTGAATATCGGTTCTAATATCGGATTCAATATCGGGTTTTCAATATCGGTTTTTCAATATCGGTTTTGCAATATCAGTTTTTCGATATAGGTTTTTCAATATCGGTTTTTCAATATCGGTTCTAATATCGGTTTCAATATCAGTTTTTCAATATCGGTTTCGCAATATTTGTTCTTCAATATCGGTTTTTCAATATCGGTTTTTCAATATCAGTTTTTCGATATCAGTTTTTCAATATTTGTTTTTCAATATCGGTTTTTCAATATCGGTTCTAATATCGGAATCATTATCGGCTTTTCAATATCGGTTTTTCAATATCAGTTTTTCGATATCAGTTTTTCAATATTTGTTTTTCAATATCGGTTTTTCAATATCGGTTCTAATATCGGAATCATTATCGGCTTTTCAATATCGGTTTTTCAATATCGGTTTTTCAATATCGGTTTTTCAATATCAGTTTTTCAATATTTGTTCTCCAATATCGGTTTTTGAATATCGGTTCTAATATCGGATTCAGTATCGGTTTTTCAATATCGGTTTTTCAATATCGGTTTTGCAACATCAGTTTTTCGATATAGGTTTTTCAATATCGGTTTTTCAATATCGGTTCTAATATCGGTTTTTCAATATCAGTTTTTCAATATCAGTTTTTCAATATCGGGTTTTGAATGTTTGTTCTCCAATATCGGTTTTTGAATATCGGTTCTAATATCGGATTCAATATCGGTTTTTCAATATCGGTTTTGCAATATCAGTTTTTCGATATAGGTTTTTCAATATCGGTTTTTCAATATCGGTTTTGCAATATCGGTTTTTCAATATCAGTTTTTCGATATCAGTTTTTCAATATTTGTTTTTCAATATCGGTTCTAATATCGGAATGAATATCGGCTTTTCAATATCGGTTTTTCAATATCAGTTTTTCGATATCAGTTTTTCAATATTTGTTCTCCAATGTCGGTTTTTGTATATCGGTTCCAATATCGGATTCAATATCGGTTTTTCAATATCGGTTCTAATATCGGATTCAATATCGGTTTTTCAATATCGGTTTTTCAATATCGGGTTTTCAATATCAGTTTTTCGATATCAGTTTTTCAATATTTGTTCTCCAATATCGGTTTTTGAATATCGGTTCTAATATCGGATTCAATATCGGGTTTTCAATATCGGTTTTTCAATATCGGTTTTGCAATATCAGTTTTTCGATATAGGTTTTTCAATATCGGTTTTTCAATATCGGTTCTAATATCGGTTTCAATATCAGTTTTTCAATATCGGTTTTTCAATATTTGTTCTTCAATATCGGTTTTTCAATATCGGTTTTTCAATATCGGTTCTAATATCGGAATCAATATCGGCTTTTCAATATCGGTTTTTCAATATCGGTTCTAATATCGGATTCAATATCGGTTTTTCAATATCGGGTTTTCAATATCAGTTTTTCGATATCAGTTTTTCAATATTTGTTCTCCAATATCGGTTTTTGAATATCGGTTCTAATATCGGATTCAATATCGGGTTTTCAATATCGGTTTTTCAATATCAGTTTTTCGATATCAGTTTTTCAATATCAGTTTTTCAATATCGGTTTTTGAATATTTGTTCTCCAATATCGGTTTTTGAATATCGGTTCTAATATCAGATTCAATATCGGTTTTTCAATATCGGTTTTGCAATATCAGTTTTTCGATATAGGTTCTAATATCGGATTCAATATCGGTTTTGCAATATCAGTTTTTCAATATCAGTTTTTCAATATCAGTTTTTCAATATCGGTTTTTGAATGTTTGTTCTCCAATATCGGTTTTTGAATATCGGTTCTAATATCGGATTCAATATCGGTTTTTCAATATCGGTTTTGCAATATCAGTTTTTCGATATAGGTTTTTCAATATCGGTTTTTCAATATCGGTTTTGCAATATCGGTTTTTCAATATCAGTTTTTCGATATCAGTTTTTCAATATTTGTTTTTCAATATCGGTTTTTCAATATCGGTTCTAATATCGGTTTCAATATCGGTTTTTCAATATCGGTTTTTCAATATCAGTTTTTCGATATCAGTTTTTCAATATTTGTTTTTCAATATCGGTTTTTCAATATCGGTTTTGCAATATCAGTTTTTCGATATAGGTTTTTCAATATCGGTTTTTCAATATCGGTTTTTCAATATTTGTTTTTCAATATCGGTTTTTCAATATCGGTTCTAATATCGGTTTCAATATCGGTTTTTCAATATCGGTTTTACAATATCGGTTTTTCAATATCAGTTTTTCAATATTTGTTCTCCAATATCGGTTCTAATATCGGATTCAGTATCGGTTTTGCAATATCGGTTTTTCAATATCGGTTTTTCAATATCAGTTTTTCAATATTTGTTCTCCAATATCGGTTTTTGAATATCGGTTCTAATATCGGATTCAGTATCGGTTTTTCAATATCAGTTTTTCAATATTTGTTCTCCAATATCGGTTTTTGAATATCGGTTCCAATATCGGATTCAATATCGGTTTTTCAATATCGGTTCTAATATCGGATTCAATATCGGTTTTTCAATATCGGTTTTTCAATATCAGTTTTTCAATATTTGTTTTTCAATATCGGTTTTTCAATATCGGTTTTGCAATATCAGTTTTTCGATATAGGTTTTTCAATATCGGTTTTTCAATATCGGTTTTTCAATATCGGTTCTAATATCGGAATCAATATCGGCTTTTCAATATCGGTTTTTCAATATCAGTTTTTCGATATCAGTTTTTCAATATTTGTTTTTCAATATCGGTTTTTCAATATCGGTTCTAATATCGGTTTCAATATCGGTTTTTCAATATCGGTTTTTCAATATTTGTTTTTCAATATCGGTTTTTCAATATCGGTTCTAATATCGGAATCAATATCGGCTTTTCAATATCGGTTTTTCAATATCAGTTTTTCGATATCAGTTTTTCAATATTTGTTCTCCAATGTCGGTTTTTGTATATCGGTTCCAATATCGGATTCAATATCGGTTTTTCAATATCGGTTCTAATATAGGATTCAATATCGGTTTTTCAATATCGGGTTTTCAATATTTGTTCTCCAATATCGGTTTTTGAATATCGGTTCCAATATCGGATTCAATATCGGTTTTTCAATATCGGTTCTAATATCGGATTCAATATCGGTTTTTCAATATCGGTTTTTCAATATCGGTTTTTCAATATCAGTTTTTCGATATAGGTTTTTCAATATCGGTTTTTCAATATCGGTTCTAATATCGGAATCATTATCGGCTTTTCAATATCGGTTTTTCAATATCAGTTTTTCGATATCAGTTTTTCAATATTTGTTTTTCAATATCGGTTTTTCAATATCGGTTCTAATATCGGTTTCAATATCGGTTTTTCAATATCGGATTTTCAATATCGGTTTTTCAATATCAGTTTTTCAATATTTGTTCTCCAATATCGGTTTTTGAATATCGGTTCTAATATCGGATTCAGTATCGGTTTTGCAATATCAGTTTTTCGATATAGGTTTTTCAATATCGGTTTTGCAATATCAGTTTTTCGATATAGGTTTTTCAATATCGGTTTTTCAATATCGGTTTTTCAATATCGGTTTTTCAATATCGGTTCTAATATCGGTTTCAATATCAGTTTTTCAATATCGGTTTTTCAATATTTGTTCTTCAATATCGGTTTTTCAATATCGGTTTTTCAATATCAGTTTTTCGATATCAGTTTTTCAATATTTGTTTTTCAATATCGGTTTTTCAATATCGGTTCTAATATCGGTTTCAATATCGGTTTTTCAATATCGGTTTTTCAATATCGGTTCTAATATCGGTTTCAATATCAGTTTTTCGATATCAGTTTTTCAATATTTGTTTTTCCTTATCGGTTCTAATATCGGTTTCAATATCGGTTTTTCAATATCGGTTTTTCAATATCGGTTCTAATATCGGTTTCAATATCAGTTTTTCAATATCGGTTTTTCAATATTTGTTCTTCAATATCGGTTTTTCAATATCGGTTTTTCAATATCAGTTTTTCGATATCAGTTTTTCAATATTTGTTTTTCAATATCGGTTTTTCAATATCGGTTCTAATATCGGAATCATTATCGGCTTTTCAATATCGGTTTTTCAATATCAGTTTTTCGATATCAGTTTTTCAATATTTGTTTTGCAATATCGGTTTTTCAATATCGGTTCTAATATCGGTTTCAATATCGGTTTTTCAATATCGGTTTTTCAATATCGGTTTTTCAATATCAGTTTTTCAATATTTGTTCTCCAATATCGGTTTTTGAATATCGGTTCTAATATCGGATTCAGTATCGGTTTTGCAATATCAGTTTTTCGATATAGGTTTTTCAATATCGGTTTTTCAATATCGGTTTTGCAATATCAGTTTTTCGATATAGGTTTTTCAATATCGGTTTTTCAATATCGGTTTTTCAATATCAGTTTTTCGATATCAGTTTTTCAATATTTGTTCTCCAATGTCGGTTTTTGTATATCGGTTCCAATATCGGATTGAATATCGGTTTTTCAATATCGGTTCTAATATCGGATTCAATATCGGTTTTTCAATATCGGGTTTTCAATATTTGTTCTCCAATATCGGTTTTTGAATATCGGTTCCAATATCGGATTCAATATCGGTTTTTCAATATCGGTTCTAATATCGGATTCAATATCGGTTTTTCAGTATCGGTTTTTCAATATCGGTTTTTCAATATCAGTTTTTCGATATAGGTTTTTCAATATCGGTTTTTCAATATCGGTTCTAATATCGGAATCATTATCGGCTTTTCAATATCGGTTTTTCAATATCAGTTTTTCGATATCAGTTTTTCAATATTTGTTTTGCAATATCGGTTTTTCAATATCGGTTCTAATATCGGTTTCAATATCGGTTTTTCAATATCGGTTTTTCAATATCGGTTTTTCAATATCAGTTTTTCAATATTTGTTCTCCAATATCGGTTTTTGAATATCGGTTCTAATATCGGATTCAGTATCGGTTTTGCAATATCAGTTTTTCGATATAGGTTTTTCAATATCGGTTTTGCAATATCAGTTTTTCGATATAGGTTTTTCAATATCGGTTTTTCAATATCGGTTTTTCAATATCGGTTTTTCAATATCGGTTCTAATATCGGTTTCAATATCAGTTTTTCAATATCGGTTTTTCAATATTTGTTCTTCAATATCGGTTTTTCAATATCGGTTTTTCAATATCAGTTTTTCGATATCAGTTTTTCAATATTTGTTTTTCAATATCGGTTTTTCAATATCGGTTCTAATATCGGTTTCAATATCGGTTTTTCAATATCGGTTTTTCAATATCGGTTCTAATATCGGTTTCAATATCAGTTTTTCGATATCAGTTTTTCAATATTTGTTTTTCCTTATCGGTTCTAATATCGGTTTCAATATCGGTTTTTCAATATCGGTTTTTCAATATCAGTTTTTCGATATCAGTTTTTCAATATTTGTTTTTCAATATCGGTTTTGCAATATCAGTTTTTCGATATAGGTTTTTCAATATCGGTTTTTCAATATCGGTTTTTCAATATCGGTTCTAATATCGGATTCAATATCGGCTTTTCAATATCGGTTTTTCAATATCAGTTTTTCGATATCAGTTTTTCAATATTTGTTTTTCAATATCGGTTTTTCAATATCGGTTCTAATATCGGAATCAATATCGGCTTTTCAATATCGGTTTTTCAATATCAGTTTTTCGATATCTGTTTTTCAATATTTGTTTTTCAATATCGGTTTTTCAATATCGGTTCTAATATCGGTTTCAATATCGGCTTTTCAATATCGGTTTTTCAATATCAGTTTTTCGATATCAGTTTTTCAATATTTGTTTTTCAATATCGGTTTTTCAATATCGGTTCTAATATCGGTTTCAATATCGGTTTTTCAATATCGGTTTTTCAATATCGGTTTTTCAATATCAGTTTTTCAATATTTGTTCTCCAATATCGGTTCTAATATCGGATTCAGTATCGGTTTTGCAATATCGGTTTTTCAATATCGGTTTTTTAATATCAGTTTTTCAATATTTGTTCTCCAATATCGGTTTTTGAATATCGGTTCTAATATCGGATTCAGTATCGGTTTTGCAATATCAGTTTTTCGATATAGGTTTTTCAATATCGGTTTTTCAATATCGGTTTTGCAATATCAGTTTTTCGATATAGGTTTTTCAATATCGGTTTTTCAATATCGGTTTTTCAATATCGGTTTTTCAATATCGGTTCTAATATCGGTTTCAATATCGGTTTTTCAATATCGGTTTTTCAATATCGGTTCTAATATCGGTTCAATATCAGTTTTTCAATATCGGTTTTTCAATATTTGTTCTTCAATATCGGTTTTTCAATATCGGTTTTTCAATATCAGTTTTTCGATATCAGTTTTTCAATATTTGTTTTTCAATATCGGTTTTTCAATATCGGTTCTAATATCGGAATGAATATCGGCTTTTCAATATCGGTTTTTCAATATCAGTTTTTCGATATCAGTTTTTCAATATTTGTTCTCCAATGTCGGTTTTTGTATATCGGTTCCAATATCGGATTCAATATCGGTTTTTCAATATCGGTTCTAATATCGGATTCAATATCGGTTTTTCAATATCGGTTTTTCAATATCGGGTTTTCAATATCAGTTTTTGGATATCAGTTTTTCAATATTTGTTCTCCAATATCGGTTTTTGAATATCGGTTCTAATATCGGATTCAATATCGGGTTTTCAATATCGGTTTTTCAATATCGGTTTTGCAATATCAGTTTTTCGATATAGGTTTTTCAATATCGGTTTTTCAATATCGGTTCTAATATCGGTTTCAATATCAGTTTTTCAATATCGGTTTTTCAATATTTGTTCTTCAATATTTGTTCTTCAATATCAGTTTTTCAATATCGGTTTTTCAATATCGGTTCTAATATCGGAATCAATATCGGCTTTTCAATATCGGTTTTTCAATATCGGTTCTAATATCGGATTCAATATCGGTTTTTCAATATCGGTTTTTCAATATCGGGTTTTCAATATCAGTTTTTCGATATCAGTTTTTCAATATTTGTTCTCCAATATCGGTTTTTGAATATCGGTTCTAATATCGGATTCAATATCGGGTTTTCAATATCGGTTTTTCAATATCAGTTTTTCGATATCAGTTTTTCAATATCGGTTTTTCAATATCGGTTCTAATATCGGATTCAATATCGGTTTTGCAATATCAGTTTTTCAATATCAGTTTTTCAATATCAGTTTTTCAATATCGGTTTTTGAATATTTGTTCTCCAATATCGGTTTTTGAATATCGGTTCTAATATCGGATTCAATATCGGTTTTTCAATATCGGTTTGCAATATCAGTTTTTCGATATAGGTTTTTCAATATCGGTTTTGCAATATCAGTTTTTCGATATAGGTTTTTCAATATCGGTTTTTCGATATCAGTTTTTCACTATTTGTTTTTCAATATCGGTTTTGCAATATCAGTTTTTCGATATAGGTTTTTCAATATCGGTTTTTCAATATCGGTTTTTCAATATCGGTTCTAATATCGGATTCAATATCGGCTTTTCAATATCGGTTTTTCAATATCAGTTTTTCGATATCAGTTTTTCAATATTTGTTTTTCAATATCGGTTTTTCAATATCGGTTCTAATATCGGAATCAATATCGGCTTTTCAATATCGGTTTTTCAATATCAGTTTTTCGATATCTGTTTTTCAATATTTGTTTTTCAATATCGGTTTTTCAATATCGGTTCTAATATCGGTTTCAATATCGGCTTTTCAATATCGGTTTTTCAATATCAGTTTTTCGATATCAGTTTTTCAATATTTGTTTTTCAATATCGGTTTTTCAATATCGGTTCTAATATCGGTTTCAATATCGGTTTTTCAATATCGGTTTTTCAATATCGGTTTTTCAATATCAGTTTTTCAATATTTGTTCTCCAATATCGGTTCTAATATCGGATTCAGTATCGGTTTTGCAATATCGGTTTTTCAATATCGGTTTTTTAATATCAGTTTTTCAATATTTGTTCTCCAATATCGGCTTTTGAATATCGGTTCTAATATCGGATTCAGTATCGGTTTTGCAATATCAGTTTTTCGATATAGGTTTTTCAATATCGGTTTTTCAATATCGGTTTTGCAATATCAGTTTTTCGATATAGGTTTTTCAATATCGGTTTTTCAATATCGGTTTTTCAATATCGGTTCTAATATCGGTTTCAATATCAGTTTTTCAATATCGGTTTTTCAATATTTGTTCTTCAATATCGGTTTTTCAATATCGGTTTTTCAATATCAGTTTTTCGATATCAGTTTTTCAATATTTGTTTTTCAATATCGGTTTTTCAATATCGGTTCTAATATCGGAATGAATATCGGCTTTTCAATATCGGTTTTTCAATATCAGTTTTTCGATATCAGTTTTTCAATATTTGTTCTCCAATGTCGGTTTTTGTATATCGGTTCCAATATCGGATTCAATATCGGTTTTTCAATATCGGTTCTAATATCGGATTCAACATCGGTTTTTCAATATCGGTTTTTCAATATCGGGTTTTCAATATCAGTTTTTCGATATCAGTTTTTCAATATTTGTTCTCCAATATCGGTTCTAATATCGGATTCAGTATCGGTTTTGCAATATCGGTTTTTCAATATCGGTTTTTTAATATCAGTTTTTCAATATTTGTTCTCCAATATCGGTTTTTGAATATCGGTTCTAATATCGGATTCAGTATCGGTTTTGCAATATCAGTTTTTCGATATAGGTTTTTCAATATCGGTTTTTCAATATCGGTTTTGCAATATCAGTTTTTCGATATAGGTTTTTCAATATCGGTTTTTCAATATCGGTTTTTCAATATCAGTTTTTCGATATCAGTTTTTCAATATTTGTTCTCCAATGTCGGTTTTTGTATATCGGTTCCAATATCGGATTCAATATCGGTTTTTCAATATCGGTTCTAATATCGGATTCAATATCGGTTTTTCAATATCGGGTTTTCAATATTTGTTCTCCAATATCGGTTTTTGAATATCGGTTCCAATATCGGATTCAATATCGGTTTTTCAATATCGGTTCTAATATCGGATTCAATATCGGTTTTTCAATATCGGTTTTTCAATATCGGTTTTTCAATATCAGTTTTTCGATATAGGTTTTTCAATATCGGTTTTTCAATATCGGTTCTAATATCGGAATCATTATCGGCTTTTCAATATCGGTTTTTCAATATCAGTTTTTCGATATCAGTTTTTCAATATTTGTTTTTCAATATCGGTTTTTCAATATCGGTTCTAATATCGGTTTCAATATCGGTTTTTCAATATCGGTTTTTCAATATCGGTTTTTCAATATCAGTTTTTCAATATTTGTTCTCCAATATCGGTTTTTGAATATCGGTTCTAATATCGGATTCAGTATCGGTTTTGCAATATCAGTTTTTCGATATAGGTTTTTCAATATCGGTTTTGCAATATCAGTTTTTCGATATAGGTTTTTCAATATCGGTTTTTCAATATCGGTTTTTCAATATCGGTTCTAATATCGGTTTCAATATCAGTTTTTCAATATCGGTTTTTCAATATTTGTTCTTCAATATCGGTTTTTCAATATCGGTTTTTCAATATCGGTTCTAATATCGGTTTCAATATCAGTTTTTCGATATCAGTTTTTCAATATTTGTTTTTCAATATCGGTTCTAATATCGGTTTCAATATCGGTTTTTCAATATCGGTTTTTCAATATCAGTTTTTCGATATCAGTTTTTCAATATTTGTTTTTCAATATCGGTTTTGCAATATCAGTTTTTCGATATAGGTTTTTCAATATCGGTTTTTCAATATCGGTTTTTCAATATCGGTTCTAATATCGGATTCAATATCGGCTTTTCAATATCGGTTTTTCAATATCAGTTTTTCGATATCGGTTCTAATATCGGTTTCAATATCAGTTTTTCAATATCGGTTTTTCAATATTTGTTCTTCAATATTTGTTCTTCAATATCGGTTTTTCAATATCGGTTTTTCAATATCGGTTCTAATATCGGAATCAATATCGGCTTTTCAATATCGGTTTTTCAATATCGGTTCTAATATCGGATTCAATATCGGTTTTTCAATATCGGTTTTTCAATATCGGGTTTTCAATATCAGTTTTTCGATATCAGTTTTTCAATATTTGTTCTCCAATATCGGTTTTTGAATATCGGTTCTAATATCGGATTCAATATCGGGTTTTCAATATCGGTTTTTCAATATCAGTTTTTCGATATCAGTTTTTCAATATCGGTTTTTCAATATCGGTTCTAATATCGGATTCAATATCGGTTTTGCAATATCAGTTTTTCAATATCAGTTTTTCAATATCAGTTTTTCAATATCGGTTTTTGAATATTTGTTCTCCAATATCGGTTTTTGAATATCGGTTCTAATATCGGATTCAATATCGGTTTTTCAATATCGGTTTTGCAATATCAGTTTTTCGATATAGGTTTTTCAATATCGGTTTTGCAATATCAGTTTTTCGATATAGGTTTTTCAATATCGGTTTTTCGATATCAGTTTTTCAATATCAGTTTTTCGATATAGGTTTTTCAATATCGGTTTTTCAATATCGGTTTTTCAATATCGGTTTTTCAATATCGGTTCTAATATCGGATTCAATATCGGCTTTTCAATATCGGTTTTTCAATATCAGTTTTTCGATATCGGTTCTAATATCGGTTTCAATATCAGTTTTTCAATATCGGTTTTTCAATATTTGTTCTTCAATATTTGTTCTTCAATATCGGTTTTTCAATATCAGTTTTTCGATATCTGTTTTTCAATATTTGTTTTTCAATATCGGTTTTTCAATATCGGTTCTAATATCGGTTTCAATATCGGCTTTTCAATATCGGTTTTTCAATATCAGTTTTTCGATATCAGTTTTTCAATATTTGTTTTTCAATATCGGTTTTTCAATATCGGTTCTAATATCGGTTTCAATATCGGTTTTTCAATATCGGTTTTTCAATATCGGTTTTTCAATATCAGTTTTTCAATATTTGTTCTCCAATATCGGTTCTAATATCGGATTCAGTATCGGTTTTGCAATATCGGTTTTTCAATATCGGTTTTTTAATATCAGTTTTTCAATATTTGTTCTCCAATATCGGTTTTTGAATATCGGTTCTAATATCGGATTCAGTATCGGTTTTGCAATATCAGTTTTTCGATATAGGTTTTTCAATATCGGTTTTTCAATATCGGTTTTGCAATATCAGTTTTTCGATATAGGTTTTTCAATATCGGTTTTTCAATATCGGTTTTTCAATATCGGTTTTTCAATATCGGTTCTAATATCGGTTTCAATATCGGTTTTTCAATATCGGTTTTTCAATATCGGTTCTAATATCGGTTCAATATCAGTTTTTCAATATCGGTTTTTCAATATTTGTTCTTCAATATCGGTTTTTCAATATCGGTTTTTCAATATCAGTTTTTCGATATCAGTTTTTCAATATTTGTTTTTCAATATCGGTTTTTCAATATCGGTTCTAATATCGGAATGAATATCGGCTTTTCAATATCGGTTTTTCAATATCAGTTTTTCGATATCAGTTTTTCAATATTTGTTCTCCAATGTCGGTTTTTGTATATCGGTTCCAATATCGGATTCAATATCGGTTTTTCAATATCGGTTCTAATATCGGATTCAATATCGGTTTTTCAATATCGGTTTTTCAATATCGGGTTTTCAATATCAGTTTTTGGATATCAGTTTTTCAATATTTGTTCTCCAATATCGGTTTTTGAATATCGGTTCTAATATCGGATTCAATATCGGGTTTTCAATATCGGTTTTTCAATATCGGTTTTGCAATATCAGTTTTTCGATATAGGTTTTTCAATATCGGTTTTTCAATATCGGTTCTAATATCGGTTTCAATATCAGTTTTTCAATATCGGTTTTTCAATATTTGTTCTTCAATATTTGTTCTTCAATATCAGTTTTTCAATATCGGTTTTTCAATATCGGTTCTAATATCGGAATCAATATCGGCTTTTCAATATCGGTTTTTCAATATCGGTTCTAATATCGGATTCAATATCGGTTTTTCAATATCGGTTTTTCAATATCGGGTTTTCAATATCAGTTTTTCGATATCAGTTTTTCAATATTTGTTCTCCAATATCGGTTTTTGAATATCGGTTCTAATATCGGATTCAATATCGGGTTTTCAATATCGGTTTTTCAATATCAGTTTTTCGATATCAGTTTTTCAATATCGGTTTTTCAATATCGGTTCTAATATCGGATTCAATATCGGTTTTGCAATATCAGTTTTTCAATATCAGTTTTTCAATATCAGTTTTTCAATATCGGTTTTTGAATATTTGTTCTCCAATATCGGTTTTTGAATATCGGTTCTAATATCGGATTCAATATCGGTTTTTCAATATCGGTTTGCAATATCAGTTTTTCGATATAGGTTTTTCAATATCGGTTTTGCAATATCAGTTTTTCGATATAGGTTTTTCAATATCGGTTTTTCGATATCAGTTTTTCACTATTTGTTTTTCAATATCGGTTTTGCAATATCAGTTTTTCGATATAGGTTTTTCAATATCGGTTTTTCAATATCGGTTTTTCAATATCGGTTCTAATATCGGATTCAATATCGGCTTTTCAATATCGGTTTTTCAATATCAGTTTTTCGATATCAGTTTTTCAATATTTGTTTTTCAATATCGGTTTTTCAATATCGGTTCTAATATCGGAATCAATATCGGCTTTTCAATATCGGTTTTTCAATATCAGTTTTTCGATATCTGTTTTTCAATATTTGTTTTTCAATATCGGTTTTTCAATATCGGTTCTAATATCGGTTTCAATATCGGCTTTTCAATATCGGTTTTTCAATATCAGTTTTTCGATATCAGTTTTTCAATATTTGTTTTTCAATATCGGTTTTTCAATATCGGTTCTAATATCGGTTTCAATATCGGTTTTTCAATATCGGTTTTTCAATATCGGTTTTTCAATATCAGTTTTTCAATATTTGTTCTCCAATATCGGTTCTAATATCGGATTCAGTATCGGTTTTGCAATATCGGTTTTTCAATATCGGTTTTTTAATATCAGTTTTTCAATATTTGTTCTCCAATATCGGCTTTTGAATATCGGTTCTAATATCGGATTCAGTATCGGTTTTGCAATATCAGTTTTTCGATATAGGTTTTTCAATATCGGTTTTTCAATATCGGTTTTGCAATATCAGTTTTTCGATATAGGTTTTTCAATATCGGTTTTTCAATATCGGTTTTTCAATATCGGTTCTAATATCGGTTTCAATATCAGTTTTTCAATATCGGTTTTTCAATATTTGTTCTTCAATATCGGTTTTTCAATATCGGTTTTTCAATATCAGTTTTTCGATATCAGTTTTTCAATATTTGTTTTTCAATATCGGTTTTTCAATATCGGTTCTAATATCGGAATGAATATCGGCTTTTCAATATCGGTTTTTCAATATCAGTTTTTCGATATCAGTTTTTCAATATTTGTTCTCCAATGTCGGTTTTTGTATATCGGTTCCAATATCGGATTCAATATCGGTTTTTCAATATCGGTTCTAATATCGGATTCAACATCGGTTTTTCAATATCGGTTTTTCAATATCGGGTTTTCAATATCAGTTTTTCGATATCAGTTTTTCAATATTTGTTCTCCAATATCGGTTCTAATATCGGATTCAGTATCGGTTTTGCAATATCGGTTTTTCAATATCGGTTTTTTAATATCAGTTTTTCAATATTTGTTCTCCAATATCGGTTTTTGAATATCGGTTCTAATATCGGATTCAGTATCGGTTTTGCAATATCAGTTTTTCGATATAGGTTTTTCAATATCGGTTTTTCAATATCGGTTTTGCAATATCAGTTTTTCGATATAGGTTTTTCAATATCGGTTTTTCAATATCGGTTTTTCAATATCAGTTTTTCGATATCAGTTTTTCAATATTTGTTCTCCAATGTCGGTTTTTGTATATCGGTTCCAATATCGGATTCAATATCGGTTTTTCAATATCGGTTCTAATATCGGATTCAATATCGGTTTTTCAATATCGGGTTTTCAATATTTGTTCTCCAATATCGGTTTTTGAATATCGGTTCCAATATCGGATTCAATATCGGTTTTTCAATATCGGTTCTAATATCGGATTCAATATCGGTTTTTCAATATCGGTTTTTCAATATCGGTTTTTCAATATCAGTTTTTCGATATAGGTTTTTCAATATCGGTTTTTCAATATCGGTTCTAATATCGGAATCATTATCGGCTTTTCAATATCGGTTTTTCAATATCAGTTTTTCGATATCAGTTTTTCAATATTTGTTTTTCAATATCGGTTTTTCAATATCGGTTCTAATATCGGTTTCAATATCGGTTTTTCAATATCGGTTTTTCAATATCGGTTTTTCAATATCAGTTTTTCAATATTTGTTCTCCAATATCGGTTTTTGAATATCGGTTCTAATATCGGATTCAGTATCGGTTTTGCAATATCAGTTTTTCGATATAGGTTTTTCAATATCGGTTTTGCAATATCAGTTTTTCGATATAGGTTTTTCAATATCGGTTTTTCAATATCGGTTTTTCAATATCGGTTCTAATATCGGTTTCAATATCAGTTTTTCAATATCGGTTTTTCAATATTTGTTCTTCAATATCGGTTTTTCAATATCGGTTTTTCAATATCGGTTCTAATATCGGTTTCAATATCAGTTTTTCGATATCAGTTTTTCAATATTTGTTTTTCAATATCGGTTCTAATATCGGTTTCAATATCGGTTTTTCAATATCGGTTTTTCAATATCAGTTTTTCGATATCAGTTTTTCAATATTTGTTTTTCAATATCGGTTTTGCAATATCAGTTTTTCGATATAGGTTTTTCAATATCGGTTTTTCAATATCGGTTTTTCAATATCGGTTCTAATATCGGATTCAATATCGGCTTTTCAATATCGGTTTTTCAATATCAGTTTTTCGATATCGGTTCTAATATCGGTTTCAATATCAGTTTTTCAATATCGGTTTTTCAATATTTGTTCTTCAATATTTGTTCTTCAATATCGGTTTTTCAATATCGGTTTTTCAATATCGGTTCTAATATCGGAATCAATATCGGCTTTTCAATATCGGTTTTTCAATATCGGTTCTAATATCGGATTCAATATCGGTTTTTCAATATCGGTTTTTCAATATCGGGTTTTCAATATCAGTTTTTCGATATCAGTTTTTCAATATTTGTTCTCCAATATCGGTTTTTGAATATCGGTTCTAATATCGGATTCAATATCGGGTTTTCAATATCGGTTTTTCAATATCAGTTTTTCGATATCAGTTTTTCAATATCGGTTTTTCAATATCGGTTCTAATATCGGATTCAATATCGGTTTTGCAATATCAGTTTTTCAATATCAGTTTTTCAATATCAGTTTTTCAATATCGGTTTTTGAATATTTGTTCTCCAATATCGGTTTTTGAATATCGGTTCTAATATCGGATTCAATATCGGTTTTTCAATATCGGTTTTGCAATATCAGTTTTTCGATATAGGTTTTTCAATATCGGTTTTGCAATATCAGTTTTTCGATATAGGTTTTTCAATATCGGTTTTTCGATATCAGTTTTTCAATATCAGTTTTTCGATATAGGTTTTTCAATATCGGTTTTTCAATATCGGTTTTTCAATATCGGTTTTTCAATATCGGTTCTAATATCGGATTCAATATCGGCTTTTCAATATCGGTTTTTCAATATCAGTTTTTCGATATCGGTTCTAATATCGGTTTCAATATCAGTTTTTCAATATCGGTTTTTCAATATTTGTTCTTCAATATTTGTTCTTCAATATCGGTTTTTCAATATCGGTTTTTCAATATCGGTTCTAATATCGGAATCAATATCGGCTTTTCAATATCGGTTTTTCAATATCGGTTCTAATATCGGATTCAATATCGGTTTTTCAATATCGGTTTTTCAATATCGGGTTTTCAATATCAGTTTTTCGATATCAGTTTTTCAATATTTGTTCTCCAATATCGGTTTTTGAATATCGGTTCTAATATCGGATTCAATATCGGGTTTTCAATATCGGTTTTTCAATATCAGTTTTTCGATATCAGTTTTTCAATATCGGTTTTTCAATATCGGTTCTAATATCGGATTCAATATCGGTTTTGCAATATCAGTTTTTCAATATCAGTTTTTCATTATCAGTTTTTCAATATCGGTTTTTGAATATTTGTTCTCCAATATCGGTTTTTGAATATCGGTTCTAATATCGGATTCAATATCGGTTTTTCAATATCGGTTTTGCAATATCAGTTTTTCGATATAGGTTTTTCAATATCGGTTTTGCAATATCAGTTTTTCGATATAGGTTTTTCAATATCGGTTTTTCGATATCAGTTTTTCAATATTTGTTTTTCAATATCGGTTTTGCAATATCAGTTTTTCGATATAGGTTTTTCAATATCGGTTTTTCAATATCGGTTTTTCAATATCGGTTCTAATATCGGATTCAATATCGGCTTTTCAATATCGGTTTTTCAATATCAGTTTTTCGATATCAGTTTTTCAATATTTGTTTTTCAATATCGGTTTTTCAATATCGGTTCTAATATCGGAATCAATATCGGCTTTTCAATATCGGTTTTTCAATATCAGTTTTTCGATATCTGTTTTTCAATATTTGTTTTTCAATATCGGTTTTTCAATATCGGTTCTAATATCGGTTTCAATATCGGCTTTTCAATATCGGTTTTTCAATATCAGTTTTTCGATATCAGTTTTTCAATATTTGTTTTTCAATATCGGTTTTTCAATATCGGTTCTAATATCGGTTTCAATATCGGTTTTTCAATATCGGTTTTTCAATATCGGTTTTTCAATATCAGTTTTTCAATATTTGTTCTCCAATATCGGTTCTAATATCGGATTCAGTATCGGTTTTGCAATATCGGTTTTTCAATATCGGTTTTTTAATATCAGTTTTTCAATATTTGTTCTCCAATATCGGTTTTTGAATATCGGTTCTAATATCGGATTCAGTATCGGTTTTGCAATATCAGTTTTTCGATATAGGTTTTTCGATATAGGTTTTTCAATATCGGTTTTTCAATATCGGTTTTGCAATATCAGTTTTTCGATATAGGTTTTTCAATATCGGTTTTTCAATATCGGTTCTAATATCGGTTTTTCAATATCAGTTTTTCAATATCAGTTTTTCAATATCGGGTTTTGAATGTTTGTTCTCCAATATCGGTTTTTGAATATCGGTTCTAATATCGGATTCAATATCGGTTTTGCAATATCGGTTTTTCAATATCAGTTTTTCGATATCAGTTTTTCAATATTTGTTTTTCAATATCGGTTTTTCAATATCGGTTCTAATATCGGAATGAATATCGGCTTTTCAATATCGGTTTTTCAATATCGGTTTTGCAATATCAGTTTTTCGATATAGGTTTTTCAATATCGGTTTTTCAATATTTGTTCTTCAATATCGGTTTTTCAATATCGGTTTTTCAATATCGGTTCTAATATCGGAATCAATATCGGCTTTTCAATATCGGTTTTTCAATATCGGTTCTAATATCGGATTCAATATCGGTTTTTCAATATCGGGTTTTCAATATCAGTTTTTCGATATCAGTTTTTCAATATTTGTTCTCCAATATCGGTTTTTGAATATCGGTTCTAATATCGGATTCAATATCGGGTTTTCAATATCGGTTTTTCAATATCAGTTTTTCGATATCAGTTTTTCAATATCAGTTTTTCAATATCGGTTTTTGAATATTTGTTCTCCAATATCGGTTTTTGAATATCGGTTCTAATATCAGATTCAATATCGGTTTTTCAATATCGGTTTTGCAATATCAGTTTTTCGATATAGGTTCTAATATCGGATTCAATATCGGTTTTGCAATATCAGTTTTTCAATATCAGTTTTTCAATATCAGTTTTTCAATATCGGTTTTTGAATGTTTGTTCTCCAATATCGGTTTTTCAATATCGGTTCTAATATCGGTTTCAATATCAGTTTTTCAATATCGGTTTTTCAATATTTGTTCTTCAATATCGGTTTTTCAATATCGGTTTTTCAATATCAGTTTTTCGATATCAGTTTTTCAATATTTGTTTTTCAATATCGGTTTTTCAATATCGGTTCTAATATCGGAATGAATATCGGCTTTTCAATATCGGTTTTTCAATATCAGTTTTTCGATATCAGTTTTTCAATATTTGTTCTCCAATGTCGGTTTTTGTATATCGGTTCCAATATCGGATTCAATATCGGTTTTTCAATATCGGTTCTAATATCGGATTCAATATCGGTTTTTCAATATCGGTTTTTCAATATCGGGTTTTCAATATCAGTTTTTCGAATTCAGTTTTTCAATATTTGTTCTCCAATATCGGTTTTTGAATATCGGTTCTAATATCGGATTCAATATCGGGTTTTCAATATCGGTTTTTCAATATCGGTTTTGCAATATCAGTTTTTCGATATAGGTTTTTCAATATCGGTTTTTCAATATCGGTTCTAATATCGGTTTCAATATCAGTTTTTCAATATCGGTTTCGCAATATTTGTTCTTCAATATCGGTTTTTCAATATCGGTTTTTCAATATCAGTTTTTCGATATCAGTTTTTCAATATTTGTTTTTCAATATCGGTTTTTCAATATCGGTTCTAATATCGGAATCATTATCGGCTTTTCAATATCGGTTTTTCAATATCAGTTTTTCGATATCAGTTTTTCAATATTTGTTTTTCAATATCGGTTTTTCAATATCGGTTCTAATATCGGAATCATTATCGGCTTTTCAATATCGGTTTTTCAATATCGGTTTTTCAATATCGGTTTTTCAATATCAGTTTTTCAATATTTGTTCTCCAATATCGGTTTTTGAATATCGGTTCTAATATCGGATTCAGTATCGGTTTTTCAATATCGGTTTTTCAATATCGGTTTTGCAACATCAGTTTTTCGATATAGGTTTTTCAATATCGGTTTTTCAATATCGGTTCTAATATCGGTTTTTCAATATCAGTTTTTCAATATCAGTTTTTCAATATCGGGTTTTGAATGTTTGTTCTCCAATATCGGTTTTTGAATATCGGTTCTAATATCGGATTCAATATCGGTTTTTCAATATCGGTTTTGCAATATCAGTTTTTCGATATAGGTTTTTCAATATCGGTTTTTCAATATCGGTTTTGCAATATCGGTTTTTCAATATCAGTTTTTCGATATCAGTTTTTCAATATTTGTTTTTCAATATCGGTTTTTCAATATCGGTTCTAATATCAGAATGAATATCGGCTTTTCAATATCGGTTTTTCAATATCAGTTTTTCGATATCAGTTTTTCAATATTTGTTCTCCAATGTCGGTTTTTGTATATCGGTTCCAATATCGGATTCAATATCGGTTTTTCAATATCGGTTCTAATATCGGATTCAATATCGGTTTTTCAATATCGGTTTTTCAATATCGGGTTTTCAATATCAGTTTTTCGATATCAGTTTTTCAATATTTGTTCTCCAATATCGGTTTTTGAATATCGGTTCTAATATCGGATTCAATATCGGGTTTTCAATATCGGTTTTTCAATATCGGTTTTGCAATATCAGTTTTTCGATATAGGTTTTTCAATATCGGTTTTTCAATATCGGTTCTAATATCGGTTTCAATATCAGTTTTTCAATATCGGTTTTTCAATATTTGTTCTTCAATATCGGTTTTTCAATATCGGTTTTTCAATATCGGTTCTAATATCGGAATCAATATCGGCTTTTCAATATCGGTTTTTCAATATCGGTTCTAATATCGGATTCAATATCGGTTTTTCAATATCGGTTTTTCAATATCGGTTCTAATATCGGTTTCAATATCAGTTTTTCGATATCAGTTTTTCAATATTTGTTTTTCAATATCGGTTCTAATATCGGTTTCAATATCGGTTTTTCAATATCGGTTTTTCAATATCAGTTTTTCGATATCAGTTTTTCAATATTTGTTTTTCAATATCGGTTTTGCAATATCAGTTTTTCGATATAGGTTTTTCAATATCGGTTTTTCAATATCGGTTTTTCAATATCGGTTTTTCAATATCGGTTTTTCAATATCGGTTCTAATATCGGTTTCAATATCAGTTTTTCAATATCGGTTTTTCAATATTTGTTCTTCAATATCGGTTTTTCAATATCGGTTTTTCAATATCAGTTTTTCGATATCAGTTTTTCAATAATTGTTTTTCAATATCGGTTTTTCAATATCGGTTCTAATATCGGTTTCAATATCGGTTTTTCAATATCGGTTTTTCAATATCGGTTCTAATATCGGTTTCAATATCAGTTTTTCAATATCGGTTTTTCAATATTTGTTCTTCAATATCGGTTTTTCAATATCGGTTTATCAATATCAGTTTTTCGATATCAGTTTTTCAATATTTGTTTTTCAATATCGGTTTTTCAATATCGGTTCTAATATCGGAATGAATATCGGCTTTTCAATATCGGTTTTTCAATATCAGTTTTTCGATATCAGTTTTTCAATATTTGTTCTCCAATGTCGGTTTTTGTATATCGGTTCCAATATCGGATTCAATATCGGTTTTTCAATATCGGTTCTAATATCGGATTCAATATCGGTTTTTCAATATCGGTTTTTCAATATCGGGTTTTCAATATCAGTTTTTCGATATCAGTTTTTCAATATTTGTTCTCCAATATCGGTTTTTGAATATCGGTTCTAATATCGGATTCAATATCGGGTTTTCAATATCGGTTTTTCAATATCGGCTTTTCAATATCGGTTTTTCAATATCAGTTTTTCGATATCGGTTTTTCAATATCGGTTTTTCAATATCAGTTTTTCAATATTTGTTCTCCAATATCGGTTCTAATATCGGATTCAGTATCGGTTTTGCAATATCGGTTTTTCAATATCGGTTTTTTAATATCAGTTTTTCAATATTTGTTCTCCAATATCGGTTTTTGAATATCGGTTCTAATATCGGATTCAGTATCGGTTTTGCAATATCAGTTTTTCGATATAGGTTTTTCAATATCGGTTTTTCAATATCGGTTTTGCAATATCAGTTTTTCGATATAGGTTTTTCAATATCGGTTTTTCAATATCGGTTTTTCAATATCAGTTTTTCGATATCAGTTTTTCAATATTTGTTCTCCAATGTCGGTTTTTGTATATCGGTTCCAATATCGGATTCAATATCGGTTTTTCAATATCGGTTCTAATATCGGATTCAATATCGGTTTTTCAATATCGGTTTTTCAATATCGGGTTTTCAATATTTGTTCTCCAATATCGGTTTTTGAATATCGGTTCCAATATCGGATTCAATATCGGTTTTTCAATATCGGTTCTAATATCGGATTCAATATCGGTTTTTCAATATCGGTTTTTCAATATCGGTTTTTCAATATCGGTTCTAATAACGGTTTCAATATCAGTTTTTCAATATCGGTTTTTCAATATTTGTTCTTCAATATCGGTTTTTCAATATCGGTTTTTCAATATCAGTTTTTCGATATCAGTTTTTCAATATTTGTTTTTCAATATCGGTTTTTCAATATCGGTTCTAATATCGGTTTCAATATCGGTTTTTCAATATCGGTTTTTAAATATCGGTTCTAATATCGGTTTCAATATCAGTTTTTCGATATCAGTTTTTCAATATTTGTTTTTCAATATCGGTTCTAATATCGGTTTCAATATCGGTTTTTCAATATCGGTTTTTCAATATCAGTTTTTCGATATCAGTTTTTCAATATTTGTTTTTCAATATCGGTTTTGCAATATCAGTTTTTCGATATAGGTTTTTCAATATCGGTTTTTCAATATCGGTTTTTCAATATCGGTTCTAATATCGGATTCAATATCGGCTTTTCAATATCGGTTTTTCAATATCAGTTTTTCGATATCAGTTTTTCAATATTTGTTTTTCAATATCGGTTTTTCAATATCGGTTCTAATATCGGAATCAATATCGGCTTTTCAATATCGGTTTTTCAATATCAGTTTTTCGATATCTGTTTTTCAATATTTGTTTTTCAATATCGGTTTTTCAATATCGGTTCTAATATCGGTTTCAATATCGGCTTTTCAATATCGGTTTTTCAATATCAGTTTTTCGATATCAGTTTTTCAATATTTGTTTTTCAATATCGGTTTTTCAATATCGGTTCTAATATCGGTTTCAATATCGGTTTTTCAATATCGGTTATTCAATATCGGTTTTTCAATATCAGTTTTTCAATATTTGTTCTCCAATATCGGTTCTAATATCGGATTCAGTATCGGTTTTGCAATATCGGTTTTTCAATATCGGTTTTTTAATATCAGTTTTTCAATATTTGTTCTCCAATATCGGTTTTTGAATATCGGTTCTAATATCGGATTCAGTATCGGTTTTGCAATATCAGTTTTTCGATATAGGTTTTTCAATATCGGTTTTTCAATATCGGTTTTGCAATATCAGTTTTTCGATATAGGTTTTTCAATATCGGTTTTTCAATATCGGTTTTTCAATATCGGTTTTTCAATATCAGTTCTAATATCGGTTTCAATATCGGTTTTTCAATATCGGTTTTTCAATATCGGTTCTAATATCGGTTCAATATCAGTTTTTCAATATCGGTTTTTCAATATTTGTTCTTCAATATCGGTTTTTCAATATCGGTTTTTCAATATCAGTTTTTCGATATCAGTTTTTCAATATTTGTTTTTCAATATCGGTTTTTCAATATCGGTTCTAATATCGGAATGAATATCGGCTTTTCAATATCGGTTTTTCAATATCAGTTTTTCGATATCAGTTTTTCAATATTTGTTCTCCAATGTCGGTTTTTGTATATCGGTTCCAATATCGGATTCAATATCGGTTTTTCAATATCGGTTCTAATATCGGATTCAATATCGGTTTTTCAATATCGGTTTTTCAATATCGGGTTTTCAATATCAGTTTTTGGATATCAGTTTTTCAATATTTGTTCTCCAATATCGGTTTTTGAATATCGGTTCTAATATCGGATTCAATATCGGGTTTTCAATATCGGTTTTTCAATATCGGTTTTGCAATATCAGTTTTTCGATATAGGTTTTTCAATATCGGTTTTTCAATATCGGTTCTAATATCGGTTTCAATATCAGTTTTTCAATATCGGTTTTTCAATATTTGTTCTTCAATATTTGTTCTTCAATATCGGTTTTTCAATATCGGTTTTTCAATATCGGTTCTAATATCGGAATCAATATCGGCTTTTCAATATCGGTTTTTCAATATCGGTTCTAATATCGGATTCAATATCGGTTTTTCAATATCGGTTTTTCAATATCGGGTTTTCAATATCAGTTTTTCGATATCAGTTTTTCAATATTTGTTCTCCAATATCGGTTTTTGAATATCGGTTCTAATATCGGATTCAATATCGGGTTTTCAATATCGGTTTTTCAATATCAGTTTTTCGATATCAGTTTTTCAATATCGGTTTTTCAATATCGGTTTTTCAATATCGGTTCTAATATCGGATTCAATATCGGTTTTGCAATATCAGTTTTTCAATATCAGTTTTTCA
>NW_027485027.1:0-68756 GCF_050908995.1 Andrena cerasifolii
TTTTGTGCATTCTGAAAATTTTCGCCAGATTTTGGCCCAATATATCAGGAGAACATGAAGTGGAAAGAGGTATACTAAATTTCAGCTTCAAAGGCATCGCCTTAAAGTTGCAATAAGAGGCGCAGGCCTTTCAAGAGGCGTTCGAAAATTCTGCGTCTCTTCGTTAATCAGTCACTGTCTCGAAACATCTGCGCCACATCTCGCTCTTTGATTGCTCTCCGGAGACGTTACTTTGTGCCATCTCTTTCGGCGGCATGTTCTCCTGTTACAAAGCCCAATTCTGTGGATTCTGAAAATTTTCGCCAGATTTTGGCCAATATATCAGGAGAACATGAAGTGGAAAGAGGTATACTAAATATTCAGCTTCAAAGGCATCGCCTTAAAGTTCCAAATCAGAGGCGCAGGCCTTTCAAGAGGCGTTCGAAAATTCTGCGTGTCTTCGTGAAACAGTCACTGTCTCGAAACACCTGCGCCATTTCTCGCTCTTTGATTTGCTCTCCGGAGACATTACTTTGTTCCATCTCTTTCGACGGCATGTTCTCCTGTTACAAAGCCCAATTTTGTGTATTCTCGAAATTTTCGCCAGATTTTGGCCAATAAATCAGGAGAAAATGAAGTGGAAAGAGGTATACTAAATTTCAGCTTCAAAGGCATCGCCTTAAAGTTGCAAATAAGAGGCGCAGGCCTTTCAAGAGGCGTTCAAAAATTCTGCGTGTCTTCGTTAAAGAGTCACTGTCTCGAAACATCTGCGCCACTTCTCGCTCTTTGATTTGCTCTCCGGAGACGTTACTTTGTGCCATCTCTTTCGACGGCATGTTCTCCTGTTACAAAGCCCAATTTTGTGCATTCTGAAAATTTTCGCCAGATTTTGGCCAATATATCAGGAGAACATGAAGTGGAAAGAGGTATACTAAATTTCAGCTTCAAAGGCATCGCCTTAAAGTTGCAATTAAGAGGCGCAGGCCTTTCAAGAGGGCGTTCGAAAATTCTGCGTCTCTTCGTTAATCAGTCACTGTCTCGAAACATCTGCGCCACATCTCGCTCTTTGATTTGCTCTCCGGAGACGTTACTTTGTGCCATCTCTTTCGGCGGCATGTTCTCCTGTTACAAAGCCCAATTCTGTGGATTCTGAAAATTTTCGCCAGATTTTGGCCAATATATCAGGAGAACATGAAGTGGAAAGAGGTATACTAAATTTCAGCTTCAAAGGCATCGCATTAAAGTTCCAAATCAGAGGCGCAGGCCTTTCAAGAGGCGTTCGAAAATTCTGCGTGTCTTCGTGAAACAGTCACTGTCTCGAAACACCTGCGCCATTTCTCGCTCTTTGATTTGCTCTCCGGAGACATTACTTTGTTCCATCTCTTTCGACGGCATGTTCTCCTGTTACAAAGCCCAATTTTGTGTATTCTCGAAATTTTCGCCAGATTTTGTCCAATAAATCAGGAGAAAATGAAGTGGAAAGAGGTATACTAAATTTCAGCTTCAAAGGCATCGCCTTAAAGTTGCAAATAAGAGGCGCAGGCCTTTCAAGAGGCGTTCGAAAATTCTGCGTCTCTTCGTTAATCAGTCACTGTCTCGAAACATCTGCGCCACATCGCGCTCTTTGATTTGCTCTCCGGAGACGTTACTTTGTGCCATCTCTTTCGACGGCATGTTCTCCTGTTACAAAGCCCAATTCTGTGGATTCTGAAAATTTTCGCCAGATTTTGGCCAATATATCAGGAGAACATGAAGTGGAAAGAGGTAACTAAATTTCAGCTTCAAAGGCATCGCCTTAAAGTTGCAAATCAGAGGCGCAGGCCTTTCAAGAGGCGTTCGAAAATTCTGCGTGTCTTCGTTAAACAGTCACTGTCTCGAAACATCTGCGCCACTTCTCGCTCTTTGATTTGCTCTCCGGAGACATTACTTTATTCCATCTCTTTCGACGGCATGTTCTCCTGTTACAAAGCCCCATTTTGTGCATTCTGAAAATGTTCGCCAGATTTTGGCCAATATATCAGGAGAACATGAAGTCAAAAGAGGTATACTAAATTTCAGCTTCAAAGGCATCGCCTTAAAGTTGCAAATAAGAGACGCAGGCCTTTCAAGAGGCTTTCGAAAATTCTGCGTCTCTTCGTGAAACTGTCACTGTCTCGAAACACCTGCGCCACTTCTCGCTGTTTGATTTGCTCTCCGGAGACATTACTTTGTGCCATCTCTTTCGACGGCATGTTCTCCTGTTACAAAGCCCAATTTTGTGCATTCTGAAAATTTTCGCCAGATTTTGGCCAATATATCAGGAGAACATGAAGTGGAAAGAGGTATACTAAATTTCAGCTTCAAAGGCATCGCCTTAAAGTTGCAATTAAGAGGCGCAGGCCTTTCAAGAGGCGTTCGAAAATTCTGCGTCTCTTCGTTAATCAGTCACTGTCTCGAAACATCTGCGCCACATCTCGCTCTTTGATTTGCTCTCCGGAGACGTTACTTTGTGCCATCTCTTTCGGCGGCATGTTCTCCTGTTACAAAGCCCAATTCTGTGGATTCTGAAAATTTTCGCCAGATTTTGGCCAATATATCAGGAGAACATGAAGTGGAAAGAGGTATACTAAATTTCAGCTTCAAAGGCATCGCATTAAAGTTCCAAATCAGAGGCGCAGGCCTTTCAAGAGGCGTTCGAAAATTCTGCGTGTCTTCGTGAAACAGTCACTGTCTCGAAACACCTGCGCCATTTCTCGCTCTTTGATTTGCTCTCCGGAGACATTACTTTGTTCCATCTCTTTCGACGGCATGTTCTCCTGTTACAAAGCCCAATTTTGTGTATTCTCGAAATTTCGCCAGATTTTGACCAATAAATCAGGAGAAAATGAAGTGGAAAGAGGTATACTAAATTTCAGCTTCAAAGGCATCGCCTTAAAGTTGCAAATAAGAGGCGCAGGCCTTTCAAGAGGCGTTCGAAAATTCTGCGTCTCTTCGTTAATCAGTCACTGTCTCGAAACATCTGCGCCACATCTCGCTCTTTGATTTGCTCTCCGGAGACGTTACTTTGTGCCATCTCTTTCGGCGGCATGTTCTCCTGTTACAAAGCCCAATTCTGTGGATTCTGTAAATTTTCGAAAGATTTTGGCCAATATATCAGGAGAACATGAAGTGGAAAGAGGTATACTAAATTTCAGCTTCAAAGGCATCGCATTAAAGTTCCAAATCAGAGGCGCAGGCCTTTCAAGAGGCGTTCGAAAATTCTGCGTGTCTTCGTGAAACAGTCACTGTCTCGAAACACCTGCGCCATTTCTCGCTCTTTGATTTGCTCTCCGGAGACATTACTTTGTTCCATCTCTTTCGACGGCATGTTCTCCTGTTACAAAGCCCAATTTTGTGTATTCTCGAAATTTTAGCCAGATTTTGTCCAATAAATCAGGAGAAAATGAAGTGGAAAGAGGTATACTAAATTTCAGCTTCAAAGGCATCGCCTTAAAGTTGCAAATAAGAGGCGCAGGCCTTTCAAGAGGCGTTCGAAAATTCTGCGTCTCTTCGTTAATCAGTCACTGTCTCGAAACATCTGCGCCACATCGCGCTCTTTGATTTGCTCTCCGGAGACGTTACTTTGTGCCATCTCTTTCGACGGCATGTTCTCCTGTTACAAAGCCCAATTCTGTGGATTCTGAAAATTTTCGCCAGATTTTGGCCAATATATCAGGAGAACATGAAGTGGAAAGAGGTATACTAAATTTCAGCTTCAAAGGCATCGCCTTAAAGTCGCAAATCAGAGGCGCAGGCCTTTCAAGAGGCTTTCGAAAATTCTGCGTCTCTTCGTGAAACTGTCACTGTCTCGAAACACCTGCGCCACTTCTCGCTCTTTGATTTGCTCTCCGGAGACATTACTTTGTTCCATCTCTTTCGACGGCATGTTCTCCTGTTACAAAGCCCCATTTTGTGCATTCTGAAAATGTTCGCCAGATTTTGGCCAATATATCAGGAGAACATGAAGTCAAAAGAGGTATACTAAATTTTAGCTTCAAAGGCATCGCCTTAAAGTTGCAAATAAGAGGCGCAGGCCTTTCAAGAGGCGTTCGAAAATTCTGCGTCTCTTCGTTAATCAGTCACTGTCTCGAAACATCTGCGCCACATCGCACTCTTTGATTTGCTCTCCGGAGACGTTACTTTGTGCCATCCCTTTCGACGGCATGTTCTCCTGTTACAAAGCCCAATTCTGTGGATTCTGAAAATTTTCGCCAGATTTTGGCCAATATATCAGGAGAACATGAAGTGGAAAGAGGTATACTAAATTTCAGGTTCAAAGGCATCGCCTTAAAGTTGCAAATCAGAGGCGCAGGCCTTTCAAGAGGCGTTCGAAAATTTTGCGTGTCTTCGTTAAACAGTCACTGTCTCGAAACATCTGCGCCACTTCTCGCTCATTGATTTGCTCTCCGGAGACGTTACTTTGTGCCATCTCTTTCGACGGCATGTTCTCCTGTTACAAAGCCCCATTTTGTGCATTCTGAAAATGTTCGCCAGATTTTGGCCAATATATCAGGAGAACATGAAGTCAAAAGAGGTATACTAAATTTCAGCTTCAAAGGCATCGCCTTAAAGTTGCAAATAAGAGGCGCAGGCCTTTCAAGAGGCTTTCGAAAATTCTGCGTCTCTTCGTGAAACTGTCACTGTCTCGAAACACCTGCGCCACTTCTCGCTCTTTGATTTGCTCTCCGGAGACATTACTTTGTTCCATCTCTTTCGACGGCATGTTCTCCTGTTACAAAGCCCAATTTTGTGTATTCTCGAAATTTTCGCCAGATTTTGTCCAATAAATCAGGAGAAAATGAAGTGGAAAGAGGTATACTAAATTTCAGCTTCAAAGGCATCGCCTTAAAGTTGCAAATAAGAGGCGCAGGCCTTTCAAGAGGCGTTCGAAAATTCTGCGTCTCTTCGTTAATCAGTCACTGTCTCGAAACATCTGCGCCACATCGCGCTCTTTGATTTGCTCTCCGGAGACGTTACTTTGTGCCATCTCTTTCGACGGCATGTTCTCCTGTTACAAAGCCCAATTCTGTGGATTCTGAAAATTTTCGCCAGATTTTGGCCAATATATCAGGAGAACATGAAGTGGAAAGAGGTATACTAAATTTGAGCTTCAAAGGCATCGCCTTAAAGTTGCAAATCAGAGGCGCAGGCCTTTCAAGAGGCGTTCGAAAATTCTGCGTGTCTTCGTTATACAGTCACTGTCTCGAAACACCTGCGCCACTTCTCGCTCTTTGATTTGCTCTCCGGAGACATTACTTTGTTCCATCTCTTTCGACGGCATGTTCTCCTGTTACAAAGCCCAATTTTGTGTATTCTCGAAATTTTCGCCTGATTTTGTCCAATAAATCAGGAGAAAATGAAGTGGAAAGAGGTATACTAAATTTCAGCTTCAAAGGCATCGCCTTAAAGTTGCAAATAAGAGGCGCAGGCCTTTCAAGAGGCGTTCGAAAATTCTGCGTCTCTTCGTTAATCAGTCACTGTCTCGAAACATCTGCGCCACATCGCGCTCTTTGATTTGCTCTCCGGAGACGTTACTTTGTGCCATCTCTTTCGATGGCATGTTCTCCTGTTACAAAGCCCAATTCTGTGGATTCTGAAAATTTTCGCCAGATTTTGGCCAATATATCAGGAGAACATGAAGTGGAAAGAGGTATACTAAATTTCAGGTTCAAAGGCATCGCCTTAAAGTTGCAAATCAGAGGCGCAGGCCTTTCAAGAGGCGTTCGAAAATTTTGCGTGTCTTCGTTAAACAGTCACTGTCTCGAAACATCTGCGCCACTTCTCGCTCTTTGATTTGCTCTCCGGAGACGTTACTTTGTGCCATCTCTTTCGACGGCATGTTCACCTGTTACAAAGCCCAATTTTGTGCATTCTGAAAATTTTCGCCAGATTTTGGCCAATATATCAGGAGAACATGAAGTGGAAAGAGGTATACTAAATTTCAGCTTCAAAGGCATCGCCTTAAAGTTGTAATTAAGAGGCGCAGGCCTTTCAAGAGGCGTTCGAAAATTCTGCGCGTCTTCGTTAAAGAGTCACTGTCTCGAAACATCTGCGCCACTTCTCGCTCTTTGATTTGCTCTCCGGAGACGTTACTTTGTGCCATCTCTTTCGACGGCATGTTCTCCTGTTACAAAGCCCAATTCTGTGGATTCTGAAAATTTTCGCCAGATTTTGGCCAATATATCAGGAGAACATGAAGTGGAAAGAGGTATACTAAATTTCAGCTTCAAAGGCATCGCTTAAAAGTATCAAATCAGAGGCGCAGGCCTTTCAAGAGGCGTTCGAAAATAGTGCGACTCTTCGTTAAACAGTCACTGGCTCGAAACATCTGCGCCACTTCTCGCTCATGGATTTGCCCTCCGGAGACGTTACTTTGTGCCATCTCTTTCGACGGCATGTTCTCCTGTTACAAAGCCCAATTCTGTGGAATCTGAAAATTTTCGCCTGATTTTGGCCAATATATCAGGAGAACATGAAGTGGAAAGAGGTATACTAAATTTCAGCTTCAAAGGCATCGCCTTAAAGTTGCAAATAAGAGGCGCAGGCCTTTCAAGAGGCGTTCGAAAATTCTGCGTGTCTTCGTGAAACAGTCACTGTCTCGAAACACCTGCGCCATTTCTCGCTCTTTGATTTGCTCTCCGGAGACATTACTTTGTTCCATCTCTTTCGACGGCATGTTCTCCTGTTACAAAGCCCAATTTTGTGTATTCTCGAAATTTTCGCCAGATTTTGGCCAATAAATCAGGAGAAAATGAAGTGGAAAGAGGTATACTAAATTTCAGCTTCAAAGGCATCGCCTTAAAGTTGCAAATAAGAGGCGCAGGCCTTTCAAGAGGCGTTCAAAAATTCTGCGTGTCTTCGTTAAAGAGTCACTGTCTCGAAACATCTGCGCCACTTCTCGCTCTTTGATTTGCTCTCCGGAGACGTTACTTTGTGCCATCTCTTTCGACGGCATGTTCTCCTGTTACAAAGCCCAATTTTGTGCATTCTGAAAATTTTCGCCAGATTTTGGCCAATATATCAGGAGAACATGAAGTGGAAAGAGGTATACTAAATTTCAGCTTCAAAGGCATCGCCTTAAAGTTGCAATTAAGAGGCGCAGGCCTTTCAAGAGGCGTTCGAAAATTCTGCGTCTCTTCGTTAATCAGTCACTGTCTCGAAACATCTGCGCCACATCTCGCTCTTTGATTTGCTCTCCGGAGACGTTACTTTGTGCCATCTCTTTCGGCGGCATGTTCTCCTGTTACAAAGCCCAATTCTGTGGATTCTGAAAATTTTCGCCAGATTTTGGCCAATATATCAGGAGAACATGAAGTGGAAAGAGGTATACTAAATTTCAGCTTCAAAGGCATCGCATTAAAGTTCCAAATCAGAGGCGCAGGCCTTTCAAGAGGCGTTCGAAAATTCTGCGTGTCTTCGTGAAACAGTCACTGTCTCGAAACACCTGCGCCATTTCTCGCTCTTTGATTTGCTCTCCGGAGACATTACTTTGTTCCATCTCTTTCGACGGCATGTTCTCCTGTTACAAAGCCCAATTTTGTGTATTCTCGAAATTTTCGCCAGATTTTGTCCAATAAATCAGGAGAAAATGAAGTGGAAAGAGGTATACTAAATTTCAGCTTCAAAGGCATCGCCTTAAAGTTGCAAATAAGAGGCGCAGGCCTTTCAAGAGGCGTTCGAAAATTCTGCGTCTCTTCGTTAATCAGTCACTGTCTCGAAACATCTGCGCCACATCGCGCTCTTTGATTTGCTCTCCGGAGACGTTACTTTGTGCCATCTCTTTCGACGGCATGTTCTCCTGTTACAAAGCCCAATTCTGTGGATTCTGAAAATTTTCGCCAGATTTTGGCCAATATATCAGGAGAACATGAAGTGGAAAGAGGTATACTAAATTTCAGCTTCAAAGGCATCGCCTTAAAGTTGCAAATCAGAGGCGCAGGCCTTTCAAGAGGCGTTCGAAAATTCTGCGTGTCTTCGTTAAACAGTCACTGTCTCGAAACAACTGCGCCACTTCTCGCTCTTTGATTTGCTCTCCGGAGACATTACTTTATTCCATCTCTTTCGACGGCATGTTCTCCTGTTACAAAGCCCCATTTTGTGCATTCTGAAAATGTTCGCCAGATTTTGGCCAATATATCAGGAGAACATGAAGTCAAAAGAGGTATACTAAATTTCAGCTTCAAAGGCATCGCCTTAAAGTTGCAAATAAGAGACGCAGGCCTTTCAAGAGGCTTTCGAAAATTCTGCGTCTCTTCGTGAAACTGTCACTGTCTCGAAACACCTGCGCCACTTCTCGCTCTTTGATTTGCTCTCCGGAGACATTACTTTGTTCCACCTCTTTCGACGGCATGTTCTCCTGTTACAAAGCCCCATTTTGTGCATTCTGAAAATGTTCGCCAGATTTTGGCCAATATATCAGGAGAACATGAAGTCAAAAGAGGTATACTAAATTTCAGCTTCAAAGGCATCGCCTTAAAGTTGCAAATAAGAGGCGCAGGCCTTTCAAGAGGCTTTCGAAAATTCTGCGTCTCTTCGTGAAACAGTCACTGTCTCGAAACACCTGCGCCACTTCTCGCTCTTTGATTTGCTCTCCGGAGACATTACTTTGTTCCATCACTTTCGACGGCATGTTCTCCCGTTACAAAGCCCAATTTTGTGTATTCTCGAAATTTTCGCCAGATTTTGGCCAATAAATCAGGAGAAAATGAAGTGGAAAGAGGTATACTAAATTTCAGCTTCAAAGGCATCGCCTTAAAGTTGCAAATAAGAGGCGCAGGCCTTTCAAGAGGCGTTCAAAAATTCTGCGTGTCTTCGTTAAAGAGTCACTGTCTCGAAACATCTGCGCCACTTCTCGCCCTTTGATTTGCTCTCCGGAGACGTTACTTTGTGCCATCTCTTTCGACGGCATGTTCTCCTGTTACAAAGCCCAATTTTGTGCATTCTGAAAATTTTCGCCAGATTTTGGCCAATATATCAGGAGAACATGAAGTGGAAAGAGGTATACTAAATTTCAGCTTCAAAGGCATCGCCTTAAAGTTGCAAATAAGAGGCGCAGGCCTTTCAAGAGGCGTTCGAAAATTCTGCGTCTCTTCGTTAATCAGTCACTGTCTCGAAACATCTGCGCCACATCTCGCTCTTTGATTTGCTCTCCGGAGACGTTACTTTGTGCCATCCCTTTGGACGGCATGTTCTCCTGTTACAAAGCCCAATTTTGTGCATTCTGAAAATGTTCGCCAGATTTTGGCCAATATATCAGGAGAACATGAAGTGGAAAGACGTATACTAAATTTCAGCTTCAAAGGCATCGCTTAAAAGTATCTAATCAGAGGCGCAGGCCTTTCAAGAGGCGTTCGAAAATTGTGCGACTCTTCGTTAAACAGTCACTGTCTTGAAACATCTGCGCCACTTCTCGCTCATTGGTTTGCCCTCCGGAGACGTTACTTTGTGCCATCTCTTTCGACGGCATGTTCTCCTGTTACAAAGCCCAATTTTGTGTATTCTCGAAATTTTCGCCAGATTTTGGCCAATAAACCAGGAGAAAATGAATTGGAAAGAGGTATACTAAATTTCAGCTTCAAAGCATCGCCTTAAAGTTGCAAATAAGAGGCGCAGGCCTTTCAAGAGGCTTTCGAAAATTCTGCGTCTCTTCGTGAAACTGTCACTGTCTCGAAACACCTGCGCCACTTCTCGCTCTTTGATTTGCTCTCCGGAGACATTACTTTGTTCCATCTCTTTCGACGGCATGTTCTCCTGTTACAAAGCCCAATTTTGTGTATTCTCGAAATTTTCGCCAGATTCTGTCCAATAAATCAGGAGAAAATGAAGTGGAAAGAGGTATACTAAATTTCAGCTTCAAAGGCATCGCCTTAAAGTTGCAAATAAGAGGCGCAGGCCTTTCAAGAGGCGTTCGAAAATTCTGCGTCTCTTCGTTAATCAGTCACTGTCTCGAAACATCTGCGCCACATCGCGCTCTTTGATTTGCTCTCCGGAGACGTTACTTTGTGCCATCTCTTTCGACGGCATGTTCTCCTGTTACAAAGCCCAATTCTGTGGATTCCGAAAATTTTCGCCAGATTTTGTCCAATAAATCAGGAGAAAATGAAGTGGAAAGAGGTATACTAAATTTCAGCTTCAAAGGCATCGCCTTAAAGTTGCAAATAAGAGGCGCAGGCCTATCAAGAGGCGTTCGAAAATTCTGCGTCTCTTCGTTAATCAGTCACTGTCTCGAAACATCTGCGCCACATCGCGCTCTTTGATTTGCTCTCCGGAGACGTTACTTTGTGCCATCTCTTTCGACGGCATGTTCTCCTGTTACAAAGCCCAATTCTGTGGATTCTGAAAATTTTCGCCAGATTTTGGCCAATATATCAGGAGAACATGAAGTGGAAAGAGGTATACTAAATTTCAGCTTCAAAGGCATCGCCTTAAAGTTGCAAATCAGAGGCGCAGGCCTTTCAAGAGGCGTTCGAAAATTCTGCGTGTCTTCGTTAAACAGTCACTGTCTCGAAACATCTGCGCCACATCGCGCTCTTTGATTTGCTCTCCGGAGACATTACTTTGTGCCATCTCTTTCGACGGCATGTTCTCCTGTTACAAAGCCCAATTCTGTGGAT
This sequence comes from Andrena cerasifolii, assembly GCF_050908995.1. Lineage (NCBI taxonomy): Eukaryota > Metazoa > Arthropoda > Insecta > Hymenoptera > Andrenidae > Andrena > Andrena cerasifolii. Next base: position 10,611 of record NW_027485027.1, read on the forward strand.
TCTGAAAATTTTCGCCAGATTTTGGCCAATATATCAGGAGAACATGAAGTGGAAAGAGGTATACTAAATTTCAGCTTCAAAGGCATCGCCTTAAAGTTGCAAATCAGAGGCGCAGGCCTTTCAAGAGGCGTTCGAAAATTCTGCGTGTCTTCGTTAAACAGTCACTGTCTCGAAACATCTGCGCCACATCGCGCTCTTTGATTTGCTCTCCGGAGACATTACTTTGTGCCATCTCTTTCGACGGCATGTTCTCCTGTTACAAAGCCCAATTCTGTGGATTCTGAAAATTTTCGCCAGATTTTGGCCAATATATCAGGAGAACATGAAGTGGAAAGAGGTATACTAAATTTCAGCTTCAAAGGCATCGCCTTAAAGTTGCAAATAAGAGGCGCAGGCCTTTCAAGAGGCGTTCGAAAATTCTGCGTCTCTTCGTTAATCAGTCACTGTCTCGAAACACCTGCGCCACTTCTCGCTCTTTGATTTGCTCTCCGGAGACGTTACTTTGTGCCATCCCTTTGGACGGCATGTTCTCCTGTTACAAAGCCCAATTTTGTGCATTCTGAAAATGTTCGCCAGATTTTGGCCAATATATCAGGAGAACATGAAGTGGAAAGAGGTATACTAAATTTCAGCTTCAAAGGCATCGCCTTAAAGTTGCAAATCAGAGGCGCAGGCCTTTCAAGAGGCGTTCGAAAATTTTGCGTGTCTTCGTTAAACAGTCACTGTCTCGAAACATCTGCGCCACTTCTCGCTCATTGATTTGCTCTCCGGAGACTTTACATTGTGCCATCTCTTTCGACGGCATGTTCTCCTGTTACAAAGCCCAATTTTGTGCATTCTGAAAAATTTCGCCAGATTTTGGCCAATATATCAGGAGAACATGAAGTGGAAAGAGGTATACTAAATTTCAGCTTCAAAGGCATCGCCTTAAAGTTGCAATTAAGAGGCGCAGGCCTTTCAAGAGGCGTTCGAAAATTCTGCGTCTCTTCGTTAATCAGTCACTGTCTCGAAACATCTGCGCCACATCTCGCTCTTTGATTTGCTCTCCGGAGACGTTACTTTGTGCCATCCCTTTGGACGGCATGTTCTCCTGTTACAAAGCCCAATTTTGTGCATTCTGAAAAATTTCGCCAGATTTTGGCCAATATATCAGGAGAACATGAAGTGGAAAGAGGTATACTAAATTTCAGCTTCAAAGGCATCGCCTTAAAGTTGCAAATAAGAGGCGCAGGCCTTTCAAGAGGCTTTCGAAAATTCTGCGTCTCTTCGTGAAACTGTCACTGTCCCGAAACACCTGCGCCACTTCTCGCTCTTTGATTTGCTCTCCGGAGACGTTACTTTGTGCCATCTCTTTCGACGGCATGTTCTCCTGTTACAAAGCCCAATTCTGTGGATTCTGAAAATTTTCGCCAGATTTTGGCCAATATATCAGGAGAACATGAAGTGGAAAGAGGTATACTAAATTTCAGGTTCAAAGGCATCGCCTTAAAGTTGCAAATCAGAGGCGCAGGCCTTTCAAGAGGCGTTCGAAAATTTTGCGTGTCTTCGTTAAACAGTCACTGTCTCGAAACATCTGCGCCACTTCTCGCTCATTGATTTGCTCTCCGGAGACGTTACATTGTGCCATCTCTTTCGACGGCATGTTCTCCTGTTACAAAGCCCAATTTTGTGCATTCTGAAAAATTTCGCCAGATTTTGGCCAATATATCAGGAGAACATGAAGTGGAAAGAGGTATACTAAATTTCAGCTTCAAAGGCATCGCCTTAAAGTTGCAATTAAGAGGCGCAGGCCTTTCAAGAGGCGTTCGAAAATTCTGCGTCTCTTCGTTAATCAGTCACTGTCTCGAAACATCTGCGCCACATCTCGCTCTTTGATTTGCTCTCCGGAGACGTTACTTTGTGCCATCCCTTTGGACGGCATGTTCTCCTGTTACAAAGCCCAATTTTGTGCATTCTGAAAAATTTCGCCAGATTTTGGCCAATATATCAGGAGAACATGAAGTGGAAAGAGGTATACTAAATTTCAGCTTCAAAGGCATCGCCTTAAAGTTGCAAATAAGAGGCGCAGGCCTTTCAAGAGGCTTTCGAAAATTCTGCGTCTCTTCGTGAAACTGTCACTGTCTCGAAACACCTGCGCCACTTCTCGCTCTTTGATTTGCTCTCCGGAGACATTACTTTGTTCCATCTCTTTCGACGGCATGTTCTCCTGTTACAAAGCCCAATTTTGTGTATTCTCGAAATTTTCGCCAGATTCTGTCCAATAAATCAGGAGGAAAATGAAGTGGAAAGAGGTATACTAAATTTCAGCTTCAAAGGCATCGCCTTAAAGTTGCAAATAAGAGGCGCAGGCCTTTCAAGAGGCGTTCGAAAATTCTGCGTCTCTTCGTTAATCAGTCACTGTCTCGAAACATCTGCGCCACATCGCGCTCTTTGATTTGCTCTCCGGAGACGTTACTTTGTGCCATCTCTTTCGACGGCATGTTCTCCTGTTACAAAGCCCAATTCTGTGGATTCCGAAAATTTCCGCCAGATTTTGTCCAATAAATCAGGAGAAAATGAAGTGGAAAGAGGTATACTAAATTTCAGCTTCAAAGGCATCGCCTTAAAGTTGCAAATAAGAGGCGCAGGCCTTTCAAGAGGCGTTCGAAAATTCTGCGTCTCTTCGTTAATCAGTCACTGTCTCGAAACATCTGCGCCACATCGCGCTCTTTGATTTGCTCTCCGGAGACGTTACTTTGTGCCATCTCTTTCGACGGCATGTTCTCCTGTTACAAAGCCCAATTCTGTGGATTCTGAAAATTTTCGCCAGATTTTGGCCAATATATCAGGAGAACATGAAGTGGAAAGAGGTATACTAAATTTCAGCTTCAAAGGCATCGCCTTAAAGTTGCAAATAAGAGGCGCAGGCCTTTCAAGAGGCGTTCGAAAATTCTGCGTCTCTTCGTTAATCAGTCACTGTCTCGAAATATCTGCGCCACATCGCGCTCTTTGATTTGCTCTCCGGAGACGTTACTTTGTGCCATCTCTTTCGACGGCATGTTCTCCTGTTACAAAGCCCAATTCTGTGGATTCTGAAAATTTTCGCCAGATTTTGGCCAATATATCAGGAGAACATGAAGTGGAAAGAGGTATACTAAATATCAGCTTCAAAGGCATCGCCTTAAAGTTGCAAATCAGAGGCGCAGGCCTTTCAAGAGGCGTTCGAAAATTCTGCGTGTCTTCGTTAAACAGTCACTGTCTCGAAACATCTGCGCCACATCGCGCTCTTTGATTTGCTCTCCGGAGACATTACTTTGTGCCATCTCTTTCGACGGCATGTTCTCCTGTTACAAAGCCCAATTCTGTGGATTCTGAAAATTTTCGCCAGATTTTGGCCAATATATCAGGAGAACATGAAGTGGAAAGAGGTATACTAAATTTCAGCTTCAAAGGCATCGCCTTAAAGTTGCAAATAAGAGGCGCAGGCCTTTCAAGAGGCGTTCGAAAATTCTGCGTCTCTTCGTTAATCAGTCACTGTCTCGAAACACCTGCGCCACTTCTCGCTCTTTGATTTGCTCTCCGGAGACGTTACTTTGTGCCATCCCTTTGGACGGCATGTTCTCCTGTTACAAAGCCCAATTTTGTGCATTCTGAAAATGTTCGCCAGATTTTGGCCAATATATCAGGAGAACATGAAGTGGAAAGAGGTATACTAAATTTCAGCTTCAAAGGCATCGCCTTAAAGTTGCAAATCAGAGGCGCAGGCCTTTCAAGAGGCGTTCGAAAATTTTGCGTGTCTTCGTTAAACAGTCACTGTCTCGAAACATCTGCGCCACTTCTCGCTCATTGATTTGCTCTCCGGAGACGTTACATTGTGCCATCTCTTTCGACGGCATGTTCTCCTGTTACAAAGCCCAATTTTGTGCATTCTGAAAAATTTCGCCAGATTTTGGCCAATATATCAGGAGAACATGAAGTGGAAAGAGGTATACTAAATTTCAGCTTCAAAGGCATCGCCTTAAAGTTGCAATTAAGAGGCGCAGGCCTTTCAAGAGGCGTTCGAAAATTCTGCGTCTCTTCGTTAATCAGTCACTGTCTCGAAACATCTGCGCCACATCTCGCTCTTTGATTTGCTCTCCGGAGACGTTACTTTGTGCCATCCCTTTGGACGGCATGTTCTCCTGTTACAAAGCCCAATTTTGTGCATTCTGAAAATGTTCGCCAGATTTTGGCCAATATATCAGGAGAACATGAAGTGGAAAGACGTATACTAAATTTCAGCTTCAAAGGCATCGCTTAAAAGTATCTAATCAGAGGCGCAGGCCTTTCAAGAGGCGTTCGAAAATTGTGCGACTCTTCGTTAAACAGTCACTGTCTTGAAACATCTGCGCCACTTCTCGCTCATTGGTTTGCCCTCCGGAGACGTTACTTTGTGCCATCTCTTTCGACGGCATGTTCTCCTGTTACAAAGCCCAATTTTGTGTATTCTCGAAATTTTCGCCAGATTTTGGCCAATAAACCAGGAGAAAATGACGTGGAAAGAGGTATACTAAATTTCAGCTTCAAAGGCATCGCCTTAAAGTTGCAAATAAGAGGCGCAGGCCTTTCAAGAGGCTTTCGAAAATTCTGCGTCTCTTCGTGAAACTGTCACTGTCTCGAAACACCTGCGCCACTTCTCGCTCTTTGATTTGCTCTCCGGAGACATTACTTTGTTCCATCTCTTTCGACGGCATGTTCTCCTGTTACAAAGCCCAATTTTGTGTATTCTCGAAATTTTCGCCAGATTCTGCCCAATAAATCAGGAGAAAATGAAGTGGAAAGAGGTATACTTAATTTCAGCTTCAAAGGCATCGCCTTAAAGTTGCAAATCAGAGGCGCAGGCCTTTCAAGAGGCGTTCGAAAATTCTGCGTGTCTTCGTTAAACAGTCACTGTCTCGAAACATCTGCGCCACATCGCGCTCTTTGATTTGCTCTCCGGAGACATTACTTTGTGCCATCTCTTTCGACGGCATGTTCTCCTGTTACAAAGCCCAATTCTGTGGATTCCGAAAATTTCCGCCAGATTTTGTCCAATAAATCAGGAGAAAATGAAGTGGAAAGAGGTATACTAAATTTCAGCTTCAAAGGCATCGCCTTAAAGTTGCAAATAAGAGGCGCAGGCCTTTCAAGAGGCGTTCGAAAATTCTGCGTCTCTTCGTTAATCAGTCACTGTCTCGAAACATCTGCGCCACATCGCGCTCTTTGATTTGCTCTCCGGAGACGTTACTTTGTGCCATCTCTTTCGACGGCATGTTCTCCTGTTACAAAGCCCAATTCTGTGGATTCTGAAAATTTTCGCCAGATTTTGGCCAATATATCAGGAGAACATGAAGTGGAAAGAGGTATACTAAATTTCAGCTTCAAAGGCATCGCCTTAAAGTTGCAAATAAGAGGCGCAGGCCTTTCAAGAGGCGTTCGAAAATTCTGCGTCTCTTCGTTAATCAGTCACTGTCTCGAAATATCTGCGCCACATCGCGCTCTTTGATTTGCTCTCCGGAGACGTTACTTTGTGCCATCTCTTTCGACGGCATGTTCTCCTGTTACAAAGCCCAATTCTGTGGATTCTGAAAATTTTCGCCAGATTTTGGCCAATATATCAGGAGAACATGAAGTGGAAAGAGGTATACTAAATATCAGCTTCAAAGGCATCGCCTTAAAGTTGCAAATCAGAGGCGCAGGCCTTTCAAGAGGCGTTCGAAAATTCTGCGTGTCTTCGTTAAACAGTCACTGTCTCGAAACATCTGCGCCACATCGCGCTCTTTGATTTGCTCTCCGGAGACATTACTTTGTGCCATCTCTTTCGACGGCATGTTCTCCTGTTACAAAGCCCAATTCTGTGGATTCTGAAAATTTTCGCCAGATTTTGGCCAATATATCAGGAGAACATGAAGTGGAAAGAGGTATACTAAATTTCAGCTTCAAAGGCATCGCCTTAAAGTTGCAAATAAGAGGCGCAGGCCTTTCAAGAGGCGTTCGAAAATTCTGCGTCTCTTCGTTAATCAGTCACTGTCTCGAAACACCTGCGCCACTTCTCGCTCTTTGATTTGCTCTCCGGAGACATTACATTGTTCCATCTCTTTCGACGGCATGTTCTCCTGTTACAAAGCCCCATTTTGTGCATTCTGAAAATGTTCGCCAGATTTTGGCCAATATATCAGGAGAACATGAAGTCAAAAGAGGTATACTAAATTTCAGCTTCAAAGGCATCGCCTTAAAGTTGCAATTAAGAGGCGCAGGCCTTTCAAGAGGCGTTCGAAAATTCTGCGTCTCTTCGTTAATCAGTCACTGTCTCGAAACATCTGCGCCACATCTCGCTCTTTGATTTGCTCTCCGGAGACGTTACTTTGTGCCATCCCTTTGGACGGCATGTTCTCCTGTTACAAAGCCCAATTTTGTGCATTCTGAAAATGTTCGCCAGATTTTGGCCAATATATCAGGAGAACATGAAGTGGAAAGACGTATACTAAATTTCAGCTTCAAAGGCATCGCTTAAAAGTATCTAATCAGAGGCGCAGGCCTTTCAAGAGGCGTTCGAAAATTGTGCGACTCTTCGTTAAACAGTCACTGTCTCGAAACATCTGCGCCACTTCTCGCTCATTGATTTGCTCTCCGGAGACGTTACATTGTGCCATCTCTTTCGACGGCATGTTCTACTGTTACAAAGCCCAATTTTGTGCATTCTGAAAAATTTCGCCAGATTTTGGCCAATATATCAGGAGAACATGAAGTGGAAAGAGGTATACTAAATTTCAGCTTCAAAGGCATCGCCTTAAAGTTGCAAATAAGAGGCGCAGGCCTTTCAAGAGGCGTTCGAAAATTCTGCGTCTCTTCGTTAATCAGTCACTGTCTCGAAACATCTGCGCCACATCGCGCTCTTTGATTTGCTCTCCGGAGACGTTACTTTGTGCCATCTCTTTCGACGGCATGTTCTCCTGTTACAAAGCCCAATTCTGTGGATTCTGAAAATTTTCGCCAGATTTTGGCCAATATATCAGGAGAACATGAAGTGGAAAGAGGTATACTAAATTTCAGCTTCAAAGGCATCGCCTTAAAGTTGCAAATAAGAGGCGCAGGCCTTTCAAGAGGCGTTCGAAAATTCTGCGTCTCTTCGTTAATCAGTCACTGTCTCGAAACATCTGCGCCACATCGCGCTCTTTGATTTGCTCTCCGGAGACGTTACTTTGTGCCATCTCTTTCGACGGCATGTTCTCCTGTTACAAAGCCCAATTTTGTGTATTCTCGAAATTTTCGCCAGATTTTGGCCAATAAACCAGGAGAAAATGACGTGGAAAGAGGTATACTAAATTTCAGCTTCAAAGGCATCGCCTTAAAGTTGCAAATAAGAGGCGCAGGCCTTTCAAGAGGCGTTCGAAAATTCTGCGTCTCTTCGTTAATCAGTCACTGTCTCGAAACATCTGCGCCACATCGCGCTCTTTGATTTGCTCTCCGGAGACGTTACTTTGTGCCATCTCTTTCGACGGCATGTTCTCCTGTTACAAAGCCCAATTCTGTGGATTCCGAAAATTTCCGCCAGATTTTGGCCAATATATCAGGAGAACATGAAGTGGAAAGAGGTATACTAAATTTCAGCTTCAAAGGCATCGCCTTAAAGTTGCAAATAAGAGGCGCAGGCCTTTCAAGAGGCGTTCGAAAATTCTGCGTCTCTTCGTTAATCAGTCACTGTCTCGAAACACCTGCGCCACTTCTCGCTCTTTGATTTGCTCTCCGGAGACATTACATTGTTCCATCTCTTTCGACGGCATGTTCTCCTGTTACAAAGCCCCATTTTGTGCATTCTGAAAATGTTCGCCAGATTTTGGCCAATATATCAGGAGAACATGAAGTCAAAAGAGGTATACTAAATTTCAGCTTCAAAGGCATCGCCTTAAAGTTGCAATTAAGAGGCGCAGGCCTTTCAAGAGGCGTTCGAAAATTCTGCGTCTCTTCGTTAATCAGTCACTGTCTCGAAACATCTGCGCCACATCTCGCTCTTTGATTTGCTCTCCGGAGACGTTACTTTGTGCCATCCCTTTGGACGGCATGTTCTCCTGTTACAAAGCCCAATTTTGTGCATTCTGAAAATGTTCGCCAGATTTTGGCCAATATATCAGGAGAACATGAAGTGGAAAGACGTATACTAAATTTCAGCTTCAAACGCATCGCTTAAAAGTATCTAATCAGAGGCGCAGGCCTTTCAAGAGGCGTTCGAAAATTGTGCGACTCTTCGTTAAACAGTCACTGTCTCGAAACATCTGCGCCACATCGCGCTCTTTGATTTGCTCTCCGGAGACGTTACTTTGTGCCATCTCTTTCGACGGCATGTTCTCCTGTTACAAAGCCCAATTCTGTGGATTCTGAAAATTTTCGCCAGATTTTGGCCAATATATCAGGAGAACATGAAGTGGAAAGAGGTATACTAAATTTCAGCTTCAAAGGCATCGCTTAAAAGTATCTAATCAGAGGCGCAGGCCTTTCAAGTGGCGTTCGAAAATTGTGCGACTCTTCGTTAAACAGTCACTGTCTCGAAACATCTGCGCCACTTCTCGCTCATTGATTTGCTCTCCGGAGACGTTACATTGTGCCATCTCTTTCGACGGCATGTTCTCCTGTTACAAAGCCCAATTTTGTGCATTCTGAAAAATTTCGCCAGATTTTGGCCAATATATCAGGAGAACATGAAGTGGAAAGAGGTATACTAAATTTCAGCTTCAAAGGCATCGCCTTAAAGTTGCAAATAAGAGGCGCAGGCCTTTCAAGAGGCGTTCGAAAATTCTGCGTCTCTTCGTTAATCAGTCACTGTCTCGAAACATCTGCGCCACATCGCGCTCTTTGATTTGCTCTCCGGAGACGTTACTTTGTGCCATCTCTTTCGACGGCATGTTCTCCTGTTACAAAGCCCAATTCTGTGGATTCTGAAAATTTTCGCCAGATTTTGGCCAATATATCAGGAGAACATGAAGTGGAAAGAGGTATACTAAATTTCAGCTTCAAAGGCATCGCCTTAAAGTTGCAAATAAGAGGCGCAGGCCTTTCAAGAGGCGTTCGAAAATTCTGCGTCTCTTCGTTAATCAGTCACTGTCTCGAAATATCTGCGCCACATCGCGCTCTTTGATTTGCTCTCCGGAGACGTTACTTTGTGCCATCTCTTTCGACGGCATGTTCTCCTGTTACAAAGCCCAATTCTGTGGATTCTGAAAATTTTCGCCAGATTTTGGCCAATATATCAGGAGAACATGAAGTGGAAAGAGGTATACTAAATATCAGCTTCAAAGGCATCGCCTTAAAGTTGCAAATCAGAGGCGCAGGCCTTTCAAGAGGCGTTCGAAAATTCTGCGTCTCTTCGTTAATCAGTCACTGTCTCGAAACATCTGCGCCACATCGCGCTCTTTGATTTGCTCTCCGGAGACGTTACTTTGTGCCATCTCTTTCGACGGCATGTTCTCCTGTTACAAAGCCCAATTCTGTGGATTCTGAAAATTTTCGCCAGATTTTGGCCAATATATCAGGAGAACATGAAGTGGAAAGAGGTATACTAAATTTCAGCTTCAAAGGCATCGCCTTAAAGTTGCAAATAAGAGGCGCAGGCCTTTCAAGAGGCGTTCGAAAATTCTGCGTCTCTTCGTTAATCAGTCACTGTCTCGAAACATCTGCGCCACATCGCGCTCTTTGATTTGCTCTCCGGAGACGTTACTTTGTGCCATCTCTTTCGACGGCATGTTCTCCTGTTACAAAGCCCAATTTTGTGTATTCTCGAAATTTTCGCCAGATTTTGGCCAATAAACCAGGAGAAAATGAAGTGGAAAGAGGTATACTAAATTTCAGCTTCAAAGGCATCGCCTTAAAGTTGCAAATAAGAGGCGCAGGCCTTTCAAGAGGCGTTCGAAAATTCTGCGTCTCTTCGTTAATCAGTCACTGTCTCGAAACATCTGCGCCACATCGCGCTCTTTGATTTGCTCTCCGGAGACGTTACTTTGTGCCATCTCTTTCGACGGCATGTTCTCCTGTTACAAAGCCCAATTCTGTGGATTATGAAAATTTTCGCCAGATTTTGGCCAATATATCAGGAGAACATGAAGTGGAAAGAGGTATACTAAATTTCAGCTTCAAAGGCATCGCCTTAAAGTTGCAAATAAGAGGCGCAGGCCTTTCAAGAGGCGTTCGAAAATTCTGCGTCTCTTCGTTAATCAGTCACTGTCTCGAAACATCTGCGCCACATCGCGCTCTTTGATTTGCTCTCCGGAGACGTTACTTTGTGCCATCTCTTTCGACGGCATGTTCTCCTGTTACAAAGCCCAATTCTGTGGATTCTGAAAATTTTCGCCAGATTTTGGCCAATATATCAGGAGAACATGAAGTGGAAAGAGGTATACTAAATTTCAGCTTCAAAGGCATCGCTTAAAAGTATCTAATCAGAGGCGCAGGCCTTTCAAGTGGCGTTCGAAAATTGTGCGACTCTTCGTTAAACAGTCACTGTCTCGAAACATCTGCGCCACTTCTCGCTCATTGATTTGCTCTCCGGAGACGTTACATTGTGCCATCTCTTTCGACGGCATGTTCTCCTGTTACAAAGCCCAATTTTGTGCATTCTGAAAAATTTCGCCAGATTTTGGCCAATATATCAGGAGAACATGAAGTGGAAAGAGGTATACTAAATTTCAGCTTCAAAGGCATCGCCTTAAAGTTGCAAATAAGAGGCGCAGGCCTTTCAAGAGGCGTTCGAAAATTCTGCGTCTCTTCGTTAATCAGTCACTGTCTCGAAACATCTGCGCCACATCGCGCTCTTTGATTTGCTCTCCGGAGACGTTACTTTGTGCCATCTCTTTCGACGGCATGTTCTCCTGTTACAAAGCCCAATTCTGTGGATTCTGAAAATTTTCGCCAGATTTTGGCCAATATATCAGGAGAACATGAAGTGGAAAGAGGTATACTAAATTTCAGCTTCAAAGGCATCGCCTTAAAGTTGCAAATAAGAGGCGCAGGCCTTTCAAGAGGCGTTCGAAAATTCTGCGTCTCTTCGTTAATCAGTCACTGTCTCGAAATATCTGCGCCACATCGCGCTCTTTGATTTGCTCTCCGGAGACGTTACTTTGTGCCATCTCTTTCGACGGCATGTTCTCCTGTTACAAAGCCCAATTCTGTGGATTCTGAAAATTTTCGCCAGATTTTGGCCAATATATCAGGAGAACATGAAGTGGAAAGAGGTATACTAAATATCAGCTTCAAAGGCATCGCCTTAAAGTTGCAAATCAGAGGCGCAGGCCTTTCAAGAGGCGTTCGAAAATTCTGCGTCTCTTCGTTAATCAGTCACTGTCTCGAAACATCTGCGCCACATCGCGCTCTTTGATTTGCTCTCCGGAGACGTTACTTTGTGCCATCTCTTTCGACGGCATGTTCTCCTGTTACAAAGCCCAATTCTGTGGATTCTGAAAATTTTCGCCAGATTTTGGCCAATATATCAGGAGAACATGAAGTGGAAAGAGGTATACTAAATTTCAGCTTCAAAGGCATCGCCTTAAAGTTGCAAATAAGAGGCGCAGGCCTTTCAAGAGGCGTTCGAAAATTCTGCGTCTCTTCGTTAATCAGTCACTGTCTCGAAACATCTGCGCCACATCGCGCTCTTTGATTTGCTCTCCGGAGACGTTACTTTGTGCCATCTCTTTCGACGGCATGTTCTCCTGTTACAAAGCCCAATTTTGTGTATTCTCGAAATTTTCGCCAGATTTTGGCCAATAAACCAGGAGAAAATGACGTGGAAAGAGGTATACTAAATTTCAGCTTCAAAGGCATCGCCTTAAAGTTGCAAATAAGAGGCGCAGGCCTTTCAAGAGGCGTTCGAAAATTCTGCGTCTCTTCGTTAATCAGTCACTGTCTCGAAACATCTGCGCCACATCGCGCTCTTTGATTTGCTCTCCGGAGACGTTACTTTGTGCCATCTCTTTCGACGGCATGTTCTCCTGTTACAAAGCCCAATTCTGTGGATTCCGAAAATTTCCGCCAGATTTTGTCCAATAAATCAGGAGAAAATGAAGTGGAAAGAGGTATACTAAATTTCAGCTTCAAAGGCATCGCCTTAAAGTTGCAAATAAGAGGCGCAGGCCTTTCAAGAGGCGTTCGAAAATTCTGCGTCTCTTCGTTAATCAGTCACTGTCTCGAAACATCTGCGCCACATCGCGCTCTTTGATTTGCTCTCCGGAGACGTTACTTTGTGCCATCTCTTTCGACGGCATGTTCTCCTGTTACAAAGCCCAATTCTGTGGATTCTGAAAATTTTCGCCAGATTTTGGCCAATATATCAGGAGAACATGAAGTGGAAAGAGGTATACTAAATTTCAGCTTCAAAGGCATCGCTTAAAAGTATCTAATCAGAGGCGCAGGCCTTTCAAGTGGCGTTCGAAAATTGTGCGACTCTTCGTTAAACAGTCACTGTCTCGAAACATCTGCGCCACTTCTCGCTCATTGATTTGCTCTCCGGAGACGTTACATTGTGCCATCTCTTTCGACGGCATGTTCTCCTGTTACAAAGCCCAATTTTGTGCATTCTGAAAAATTTCGCCAGATTTTGGCCAATATATCAGGAGAACATGAAGTGGAAAGAGGTATACTAAATTTCAGCTTCAAAGGCATCGCCTTAAAGTTGCAAATAAGAGGCGCAGGCCTTTCAAGAGGCGTTCGAAAATTCTGCGTCTCTTCGTTAATCAGTCACTGTCTCGAAACATCTGCGCCACATCGCGCTCTTTGATTTGTTCTCCGGAGACGTTACTTTGTGCCATCTCTTTCGACGGCATGTTCTCCTGTTACAAAGCCCAATTCTGTGGATTCTGAAAATTTTCGCCAGATTTTGGCCAATATATCAGGAGAACATGAAGTGGAAAGAGGTATACTAAATTTCAGATTCAAAGGCATCGCCTTAAAGTTGCAATTAAGAGGCGCAGGCCTTTCAAGAGGCGTTCGAAAATTCTGCGTCTCTTCGTTAATCAGTCACTGTCTCGAAACATCTGCGCCACATCTCGCTCTTTGATTTGCTCTCCGGAGACGTTACTTTGTGCCATCCCTTTGGACGGCATGTTCTCCTGTTACAAAGCCCAATTTTGTGCATTCTGAAAATGTTCGCCAGATTTTGGCCAATATATCAGGAGAACATGAAGTGGAAAGACGTATACTAAATTTCAGCTTCAAAGGCATCGCTTAAAAGTATCTAATCAGAGGCGCAGGCCTTTCAAGGGGCGTTCGAAAATTGTGCGACTCTTCGTTAAAAAGTCACTGTCTTGAAACATCTGCGCCACTTCTCGCTCATTGGTTTGCCCTCCGGAGACGTTACTTTGTGCCATCTCTTTCGACGGCATGTTCTCCTGTTACAAAGCCCAATTTTGTGTATTCTCGAAATTTTCGCCAGATTTTGGCCAATAAACCAGGAGAAAATGACGTGGAAAGAGGTATACTAAATTTCTGCTTCAAAGGCATCGCCTTAAAGTTGCAAATAAGAGGCGCAGGCCTTTCAAGAGGCGTTCGAAAATTCTGCGTCTCTTCGTTAATCAGTCACTGTCTCGAAACATCTGCGCCACATCGCGCTCTTTGATTTGCTCTCCGGAGACGTTACTTTGTGCCATCTCTTTCGACGGCATGTTCTCCTGTTACAAAGCCCAATTCTGTGGATTCCGAAAATTTCCGCCAGATTTTGTCCAATAAATCAGGAGAAAATGAAGTGGAAAGAGGTATACTAAATTTCAGCTTCAAAGGCATCGCCTTAAAGTTGCAAATAAGAGGCGCAGGCCTTTCAAGAGGCGTTCGAAAATTCTGCGTCTCTTCGTTAATCAGTCACTGTCTCGAAACATCTGCGCCACATCGCGCTCTTTGATTTGCTCTCCGGAGACGTTACTTTGTGCCATCTCTTTCGACGGCATGTTCTCCTGTTACAAAGCCCAATTCTGTGGATTCTGAAAATTTTCGCCAGATTTTGGCCAATATATCAGGAGAACATGAAGTGGAAAGAGGTATACTAAATTTCAGCTTCAAAGGCATCGCCTTAAAGTTGCAAATAAGAGGCGCAGGCCTTTCAAGAGGCGTTCGAAAATTCTGCGTCTCTTCGTTAATCAGTCACTGTCTCGAAACATCTGCGCCACATCGCGATCTTTGATTTGCTCTCCGGAGACGTTACTTTGTGCCATCTCTTTCGACGGCATGTTCTCCTGTTACAAAGCCCAATTCTGTGGATTCTGAAAATTTTCGCCAGATTTTGGCCAATATATCAGGAGAACATGAAGTGGAAAGAGGTATACTAAATTTCAGCTTCAAAGGCATCGCCTTAAAGTTGCAAATAAGAGGCGCAGGCCTTTCAAGAGGCGTTCGAAAATTCTGCGTCTCTTCGTTAATCAGTCACTGTCTCGAAACACCTGCGCCACTTCTCGCTCTTTGATTTGCTCTCCGGAGACATTACTTTGTTCCATCTCTTTCGACGGCATGTTCTCCTGTTACAAAGCCCCATTTTGTGCATTCTGAAAATGTTCGCCAGATTTTGGCCAATATATCAGGAGAACATGAAGTCAAAAGAGGTATACTAAATTTCAGCTTCAAAGGCATCGCCTTAAAGTTGCAATTAAGAGGCGCAGGCCTTTCAAGAGGCGTTCGAAAATTCTGCGTCTCTTCGTTAATCAGTCACTGTCTCGAAACATCTGCGCCACATCTCGCTCTTTGATTTGCTCTCCGGAGCCGTTACTTTGTGCCATCCCTTTGGACGGCATGTTCTCCTGTTACAAAGCCCAATTTTGTGCATTCTGAAAATGTTCGCCAGATTTTGGCCAATATATCAGGAGAACATGAAGTGGAAAGAGGTATACTAAATTTCAGCTTCAAAGGCATCGCCTTAAAGTTGCAAATAAGAGGCGCAGGCCTTTCAAGAGGCGTTCGAAAATTCTGCGTCTCTTCGTTAATCAGTCACTGTCTCGAAACATCTGCGCCACATCGCGCTCTTTGATTTGCTCTCCGGAGACGTTACTTTGTGCCATCTCTTTCGACGGCATGTTCTACTGTTACAAAGCCCAATTCTGTGGATTCTGAAAATTTTCGCCAGATTTTGGCCAATATATCAGGAGAACATGAAGTGGAAAGAGGTATACTAAATTTCAGCTTCAAAGGCATCGCCTTAAAGTTGCAATTAAGAGGCGCAGGCCTTTCAAGAGGCGTTCGAAAATTCTGCGTCTCTTCGTTAATCAGTCACTGTCTCGAAACATCTGCGCCACATCTCGCTCTTTGATTTGCTCTCCGGAGACGTTACTTTGTGCCATCCCTTTGGACGGCATGTTCTCCTGTTACAAAGCCCAATTTTGTGCATTCTGAAAATGTTCGCCAGATTTTGGCCAATATATCAGGAGAACATGAAGTGGAAAGACGTATACTAAATTTCAGCTTCAAAGGCATCGCTTAAAAGTATCTAATCAGAGGCGCAGGCCTTTCAAGGGGCGTTCGAAAATTGTGCGACTCTTCGTTAAACAGTCACTGACTTGAAACATCTGCGCCACTTCTCGCTCATTGGTTTGCCCTCCGGAGACGTTACTTTGTGCCATCTCTTTCGACGGCATGTTCTCCTGTTACAAAGCCCAATTTTGTGTATTCTCGAAATTTTCGCCAGATTTTGGCCAATAAACCAGGAGAAAATGACGTGGAAAGAGGTATACTAAATTTCAGCTTCAAAGGCATCGCCTTAAAGTTGCAAATAAGAGGCGCAGGCCTTTCAAGAGGCTTTCGAAAATTCTGCGTCTCTTCGTGAAACTGTCACTGTCTCGAAACACCTGCGCCACTTCTCGCTCTTTGATTTGCTCTCCGGAGACATTACTTTGTTCCATCTCTTTCGACGGCATGTTCTCCTGTTACAAAGCCCAATTTTGTGTATTCTCGAAATTTTCGCCAGATTCTGTCCAATAAATCAGGAGAAAATGAAGTGGAAAGAGGTATACTAAATTTGAGCTTCAAAGGCATCGCCTTAAAGTTGCAAATAAGAGGCGCAGGCCTTTCAAGAGGCGTTCGAAAATTCTGCGTCTCTTCGTTAATCAGTCACTGTCTCGAAACATCTGCGCCACATCTCGCTCTTTGATTTGCTCTCCGGAGACGTTACTTTGTGCCATCCCTTTGGACGGCATGTTCTCCTGTTACAAAGCCCAATTTTGTGCATTCTGAAAATGTTCGCCAGATTTTGGCCAATATATCAGGAGAACATGAAGTGGAAAGAGGTATACTAAATTTCAGCTTCAAAGGCATCGCCTTAAAGTTGCAATTAAGAGGCGCAGGCCTTTCAAGAGGCGTTCGAAAATTCTGCGTCTCTTCGTTAATCAGTCACTGTCTCGAAACATCTGCGCCACATCTCGCTCTTTGATTTGCTCTCCGGAGACGTTACTTTGTGCCATCTCTTTCGACGGCATGTTCTCCTGTTACAAAGCCCAATTCTGTGGATTCTGAAAATTTTCGCCAGATTTTGGCCAATATATCAGGAGAACATGAAGTGGAAAGAGGTATACTAAATTTCAGCTTCAAAGGCATCGCCTTAAAGTTGCAAATCAGAGGCGCAGGCCTTTCAAGAGGCGTTCGAAAATTCTGCGTGTCTTCGTTAAACAGTCACTGTCTCGAAACATCTGCGCCACATCGCGCTCTTTGATTTGCTCTCCGGAGACATTACTTTGTGCCATCTCTTTCGACGGCATGTTCTCCTGTTACAAAGCCCCATTTTGTGCATTCTGAAAATGTTCGCCAGATTTTGGCCAATATATCAGGAGAACATGAAGTCAAAAGAGGTATACTAAATTTCAGCTTCAAAGGCATCGCCTTAAAGTTGCAATTAAGAGGCGCAGGCCTTTCAAGAGGCGTTCGAAAATTCTGCGTCTCTTCGTTAATCAGTCACTGTCTCGAAACATCTGCGCCACATCTCGCTCTTTGATTTGCTCTCCGGAGACGTTACTTTGTGCCATCCCTTTGGACGGCATGTTCTCCTGTTACAAAGCCCAATTTTGTGCATTCTGAAAATGTTCGCCAGATTTTGGCCAATATATCAGGAGAACATGAAGTGGAAAGACGTATACTAAATTTCAGCTTCAAAGGCATCGCTTAAAAGTATCTAATCAGAGGCGCAGGCCTTTCAAGAGGCGTTCGAAAATTGTGCGACTCTTCGTTAAACAGTCACTGTCTTGAAACATCTGCGCCACTTCTCGCTCATTGGTTTGCCCTCCGGAGACGTTACTTTGTGCCATCTCTTTCGACGGCATGTTCTCCTGTTACAAAGCCCAATTTTGTGTATTCTCGAAATTTTCGCCAGATTTTGGCCAATAAACCAGGAGAAAATGAATTGGAAAGAGGTATACTAAATTTCAGCTTCAAAGCATCGCCTTAAAGTTGCAAATAAGAGGCGCAGGCCTTTCAAGAGGCTTTCGAAAATTCTGCGTCTCTTCGTGAAACTGTCACTGTCTCGAAACACCTGCGCCACTTCTCGCTCTTTGATTTGCTCTCCGGAGACATTACTTTGTTCCATCTCTTTCGACGGCATGTTCTCCTGTTACAAAGCCCAATTTTGTGTATTCTCGAAATTTTCGCCAGATTCTGTCCAATAAATCAGGAGAAAATGAAGTGGAAAGAGGTATACTAAATTTCAGCTTCAAAGGCATCGCCTTAAAGTTGCAAATAAGAGGCGCAGGCCTTTCAAGAGGCGTTCGAAAATTCTGCGTCTCTTCGTTAATCAGTCACTGTCTCGAAACATCTGCGCCACATCGCGCTCTTTGATTTGCTCTCCGGAGACGTTACTTTGTGCCATCTCTTTCGACGGCATGTTCTCCTGTTACAAAGCCCAATTCTGTGGATTCTGAAAATTTTCGCCAGATTTTGGCCAATATATCAGGAGAACATGAAGTGGAAAGAGGTATACTAAATTTCAGCTTCAAAGGCATCGCCTTAAAGTTGCAAATAAGAGGCGCAGGCCTTTCAAGAGGCGTTCGAAAATTCTGCGTCTCTTCGTTAATCAGTCACTGTCTCGAAACATCTGCGCCACATCGCGCTCTTTGATTTGCTCTCCGGAGACGTTACTTTGTGCCATCTCTTTCGACGGCATGTTCTCCTGTTACAAAGCCCAATTCTGTGGATTCTGAAAATTTTCGCCAGATTTTGGCCAATATATCAGGAGAACATGAAGTGGAAAGAGGTATACTAAATTTCAGCTTCAAAGGCATCGCCTTAAAGTTGCAAATCAGAGGCGCAGGCCTTTCAAGAGGCGTTCGAAAATTCTGCGTGTCTTCGTTAAACAGTCACTGTCTCGAAACATCTGCGCCACATCGCGCTCTTTGATTTGCTCTCCGGAGACATTACTTTGTGCCATCTCTTTCGACGGCATGTTCTCCTGTTACAAAGCCCAATTCTGTGGATTCTGAAAATTTTCGCCAGATTTTGGCCAATATATCAGGAGAACATGAAGTGGAAAGAGGTATACTAAATTTCAGCTTCAAAGGCATCGCCTTAAAGTTGCAAATAAGAGGCGCAGGTCTTTCAAGAGGCGTTCGAAAATTCTGCGTCTCTTCGTTAATCAGTCACTGTCTCGAAACACCTGCGCCACTTCTCGCTCTTTGATTTGCTCTCCGGAGACATTACTTTGTTCCATCTCTTTCGACGGCATGTTCTCCTGTTACAAAGCCCCATTTTGTGCATTCTGAAAATGTTCGCCAGATTTTGGCCAATATATCAGGAGAACATGAAGTCAAAAGAGGTATACTAAATTTCAGCTTCAAAGGCATCGCCTTAAAGTTGCAATTAAGAGGCGCAGGCCTTTCAAGAGGCGTTCGAAAATTCTGCGTCTCTTCGTTAATCAGTCACTGTCTCGAAACATCTGCGCCACATCTCGCTCTTTGATTTGCTCTCCGGAGACGTTACTTTGTGCCATCCCTTTGGACGGCATGTTCTCCTGTTACAAAGCCCAATTTTGTGCATTCTGAAAATGTTCGCCAGATTTTGCCAATATATCAGGAGAACATGAAGTGGAACATCCCTCCCCCCTTGGGGAGGAAAAGCCATAGCTTTTTCTGCCGATGATAAACTATCTTAGGGAAATCCCAAAACTCGTAATGGTTGGATTGGTTATCATCGACTTACATGTGGTTTTTCTTAACTAGCTTATAATGGTATATTTTAAAGAGAATTAGTGGAAGACGTTTCCTCCTTACTAACTATTTTGATTATCGCTTCGGGTTTTTGTGTTGTTTTGTCGCGACTCGTGTTGTCTGTGGTACAGTGTCGTGGTGTTTTTGCTTTGCAGCGTACAATGCATTTGTAAAGTGCGAACATACATAGTGTAGTTGTGATAAATCCCGTCACAGAGGATAGTGTAAAGAAGCTATAGTGATACTCGGTTGGTATAATCTCGGGTTTTTCTAAATCGTTTTGTAAGTCTTCTAATTTTTTACTAACTTTATTTAATTCTTCCGGGTGTTTGATTATTCTTTTAAGTTCAAAATTGGTATGTCGGTACGAATTTACAGTGGTCTGTGGAAACGTAATTTCGTCTAGTGTCAAATTGTAACCAGGTAAGTAGTTCCATGTTTTTTCTATTCCGTATTGTTTTCCGGTTTCTATCGTAAATTCGGCGGTAGTGATAGTACATTTATTTCTTATCGTTATTATACCAGAGTCCTTAATACTATACATGTTTGTGTTTTTATCGCCGCAGGTTACTGCTAGTTGTATTTGTTTCGGTGCGATATAAATCCATGTGCCCGGTTGTTGTAATTCTATCAGGATCGTGTGTTTCAGTGTCATGATTCGTATTTTACAATTGTTCGGTTTTTGCGTCAATTTTGTGTACAACTGTACTTCGCAGGGTCCGTATGGTATCGCTTTGAACATTGGATGGTTTGAGGTGCAGAGATATAGCTCGTTTATAGTTTTACATTCTGTTAGGTCTTGTTTGCTTAGTTGTATGTAATCTTGCACCGAGGTGTCGAGTACCACGTATGAGTCGAGGGGTTCTATATACGCGTAGAACGAATCGTTTACCTTTGTGGGTACCGGGTGTACCTTGCTTAATTTGAATTTCTTTGCGCTCAACAATGGGATATCTAGTACTACGGTAATTGATTTCGTATCCGAAAATGCGGAAAGTGTAAGGATGTCGTATAGGACGTGCATATTTTCTAGTTTTATTCCGATCGGGAAGTCTAATCCTTGCGGGATGTGAGCGAGTGCTGAAGTGAGGTATGTTATGATTTGTGCCGGTGGCATTAATTGTGGGTTAAGGACTCCTTTCTTTATATCCATTATGAATTCTAACAAGTCTTGTGTGTCACGCAGGAGTGTTTCCGCGACGCTATTTATTAGTATGAGGTTTTCGTCTATTGTCTCTCGAAATCTAGTAATGTCAGTCGTCTGTTGTAGTAAGTATTGAATTTGCCAAGTTGCGTTTAAAAGGGTTTTTTCATTTTCTTGTACGTTGTGTATAGTTTCATTTAGAAGTTCGGCGTTAGCTCTTACAATTTGCATTTGCCCTTTGATTGTATTCTTTAATCTACTGTCTTGTCTTTTTAGGAAGTCTATTTGGTCGTTGATTATCTTTCTGTCTTCGGAATCCATTAGTCCGAAGAGTGATTTGCCTATGTAACCTAATCCGTCTATTAGCCCGCGACGCTGTTTTGGTGCGGAGCTTATGGTTTGTTGGACGTAAGTAAGGAATTTGGTTACGCGGTCTACTTTGCTTTGAATTTTCGTGCCAAACGTTTTACAGAATTTTTGTAAGTTATTAGTAGAAGGTGTTTTACACTGAGCAAGTATGTCATATAGTGCTGCCTGGAGATTTGATTCGCGTCGGTAAATGTACGATATGTCTAAGTGTAGTATTAGTTTCCAACTATCCCGGTAAATCTGTAGATCGCCTAAGTTTTCGAAGTAAATGCCCGGGTGATCTTGAAATTCTTTTATAGCGAAGTCTGTGTCGGGGGTTGTTCCTCCTATGAGTAGTGTCGCCAATTGTAGGACGGTAATCCTGTAAAATATAATGTCGAGGTGTAGTCGACGCATCTTTCTGTTCGTCGCGAAGTCTCTTGTCTTGCGTGTGTTTCGCGTGCGCGAGATAAAATTTTGTTAACGTAAGGCAGTTCTTCCTTGCAAGAGACTCGATTGTCTCGTCGCTTCTCATTCCGTTGTGATCAGTTGCGACATCATGTTGTGTTTCTTAAGCCTTCCTCGCGAGCTCGCGCTGTTTTTACTGGTACGTTTAGTGCAAGTTGTTGGGTGTTTTGTGTTTTGGTGGAAGTGCGTAGGGTTTTTATAATTGGTTTCCTCTTTTCTTAAATTTTTAGTGTTTGGAATATCCGGCGCCGTCCGGGTTTATGAGTATTGGGTACAGGCGGGCGGTGCGGGAGTACCGCTCGGCGCGGCGTCAAATCGCCGCCGAAAACGCTGAATGGTTGGACGCGGAGGACGCGTGGGGGATACGGGCACTTTACGGTGAGTATCAAATGTTTTTGTCGGTTAGGTGTTTTTTGTTTCTAGTGCAATTTTCTATTTTGGTTATTCCGCGTCTGGTTATTGTTCCAGAACGTCATGGCGATCGTTTTCCGGAACCCTTCACGCGGCCAGGTCCGTGGTTTCTATTATAGGCGCGCTTGGGGGGTGACACACACACATATTAATTTGGACTCATATATCCTAAATTGAATAAATTTTTTCTCCTCCCCCTTTTTTTTTTTCAATAGTTTGTCTGCGTACCGTTACTTTCCTTCACTACTGCGACCGTTTCCTTGTTCCTGTCCTATTCTATGAAGTGTTTTAACCGGTTTGCGTGTACGCGGCGCGTTTTTCGTCCCTTTCCTATAGTGTAGTTATTATTGTCGTGCGTGTTTTGAATTGAGTAGGGTCCTATCCACGCGGGTGTTAGTTTTTTCGATCGTCCGCGTCTCACTGTCTCGTCGTGTAGGAGTACTTGCTCCCCAATTTTGAAAAATTTGTTAGCTGTCCTTTTATCATATTGCCTTTTTGACTTGTCCTTATTGATCCCTATAGTTTCGCGCGCGATGCTATTCGTGGACCGTAGTCTTTCGCGTAATTCTTCAGCGTATTTGTCGTAGGTGTATGTTAGTTGCGGTGCTTGGTTTAATGAGGTTGGTAAGGAAGCTTGTCTTCCGAAAACGAGTTCGTAGGGCGTGTAGCTAGTAGACGTGTGAGGGGTAGTATTGTATGTGAACATCGCGTACGGTAGCCATTCATCCCAGTCAGTCTGGTCTTCTGCGATATAGTTCTTTAAATATTCTGCCAGCGTGCGGTGGCTTCTTTCTAGCGCTCCGTTCGATTGGGGGTGGTAGGCTGTAGTTTGGATTTTGTCGATTTTTAGTAACCTACATACGTTTTTAAAGACTTGGCTTAGAAAATTAGTTCCTTGATCTGTTAGTACTCGCTGCGGAATGCCGTATTCGCAAATTATTTTAGTAACGAATTCTCTAGCTACGGTATCCGCTTCTTGGTTCTCGAGGGGTATGGCCTTACTGAATTTGGTTAAAAGATCTTGAAAGGTTAATATGTATTTGTTTCGTCTGCCGGTCTCGGGTAAAGGTCCTACGATGTCTAGTGCGCATTTCTCGAATGGTTCCGTGGGAGTGTCTGTAATAACCATGGGGGTTTTGGTTATTCTCGATAGCTTATTTCTTTGGCATTTTTCACATCTAGAGATGTACTTTTCTACGTCTTGTCGCATTCCTGGCCACGAATGATTTAATTTTATGCGTTCTAGGGTCCGTTTTACCCCTAAGTGTCCACCCAGAGGTGTGTCGTGGAATTCGCGTAGCACTCGAAGTTTTTCGTCCTCCGTGTATGTTGCGTTGTCCGTTTCTCCATTCGATCGGGGCTTCTCTTGTTCACTGTCGTCTTCGCTGGCGCCGGCTATTGTTTCGTTGTCGATCTTTTGTTTCACTCCGCGCGTTATCGCGAACATTCTGCTAAGGGCGTCCGCGTTCCTATTCGTTTTTCCGGCCTTATAATCGATGCTATAGTCGTATTCTGCTAATTTCAACTTCCATCTCATTAATCTAGAACCGGGGTCCTTTACGTTGAAAAGCCAAGTGAGTGGCTTATGGTCCGTCACGATTTTGAATTTAGTGCCGTATACGTATGGTCTGAAGTGTTGCGTTGCCCATACGATGGCTAACAATTCCTTTTCGATGGTGCTATAATTCTCTTCCGCCTTATTCAATACTCTACTCGCGTACGCTATTGGCAAATCTTGTCCTATTTTTCCTTGCGATAATACTGCTCCTATCGCTTTTCCGGAAGCGTCTGTTGTTAGAACAAACGGTTTTGAGAAATCTGGATATTGCAATACTGGTGCTGTCGTTAATTTTTCTTTTAGAATCTCGAGAGCTTCCTGCTCCTGTGCAGTCCATCTGAATGCTTGGTCTTTCTTTAACAGTTGTGTCAAAGGTTTTGCAATCTGTGAAAACTCCGCTATGAATCTCCTATAATATCCAGCTAGGCCTAAAAAGGATTGCACGTCTTTTATTCCTTTAGGTACCGGGAAGCTTCGGACAGCTTCTAGTTTAGATGGGTCTGGCTTGATGCCGTTTTCGGTTATTATGTGTCCTAGGTATATTGTTTCTTTGCGTAGGAATTCGCACTTGTTGGGTTGAAGTTTTAGGCCACTTTCTTGTATGCGTTCGAATACGAGTTCTAATCGTTCTTGGTGCTCCTTCAATGAGCGTCCGTAGACGACTATGTCGTCTAAATACACGAAACATTTTATTCCCTGTAAGCCTGACAGTACGGTGTTCATTAACCTTTGAAATGTCGCGGGAGCGTTTTTAAGCCCAAATGGCATTCTATTATACTCGAAATGTCCGTATGGCGTCGAGAATGCGGTTTTTTCACGATCTTCCTCCTTCATAGCTATTTGATGGAACCCTGAAGCTAAATCTAAGGTTGAGAAATATTTTGCTCCGCCTAATTGATCTAAAATATCTGTTATATTCGGCAAGGGATACGAATCGCCTATCGTCGCGTCGTTTACCTTTCTGAAATCTACTACCACTCTTAGCCTGCGTTTACCTGTAGCATCTGGTTTTTTCGGGACTACTAGCAAGGGAGCGTTCCATTGGCTGGCGCTTGGTCTAATTATTCCTTCTTTTACCATTTCCTGAACTTGTTTATCTACTTCTTCCGTATGCGCTTGAGGTAGTCTATACGGCTTCACGTATATAGGTTTAGTACCTTGGGTTAGAGTAATTGAGTGTTCCGCTTTTTTGGAGTATCCTAGTTTGTCTCCTTCTAATCCGAATATTTCATTGTATTTTTCGCAGAGCTCGAGTAAGCTGGTTTTTTCTTCGCTATTTAAGTGTTCGGTCCTGAGGCTTTCGCGCAAGATTTGCATTCTATTTCTCCCGTGTACAGCGTGTACCATATGTGTCGGCGTGTCGCGATCTTTGTCGCAGGTCGCGTCCGTCGGGTCAACGTTTTCGCTCGTCAGTGATTCTAATGTCACGGTCGGCGTACTGATAAGAACTTCGTCTGCTGTGGTGTTCATTATGCTTATTATGCATTTTCCGTCATTGCCTATCGTTAATGAGTTCCCTATGAGTATTCCTGGCTTGATCGGCTGTCCCTCTACTATTCCTTCTCCTTTTTCCGTCGTTTTGGCTAAGAGAATTGTTTCTGATCGCGGTTTTAATGTTACGTTGCCTCCTCCAGAGTAGGGGAACCGTGTTCCGTACAATTCTATTCCTTGATTTGCCCGAATGCATACGTCGTGCTTAGTCATGAAATCTTGTCCCAGAATTCCGTCTGCTTCTAATGGGAAGTCATCTCTCACTAACCGACAGGGATGCGTTATGAGTTTGTTTCCGACCTCTACGTTTAATTGTATTAGGCACAGCGTTTTGATTTCCATTGGGGCTATTCCTCGCAAGGACACTATTTCGTCTTGGGCGTGGACGTCGCCCAGCACCTTCCCTATCTTTATTAGTGTAATATCGGCACCGGTGTCGACTAGCAGGCTCGCTTTTCCTTTTACTAGTTCTGATGCTCTGATTTCGACGGTGTTTTCTATTTTGGAAGTCATTACTAGATTCGCTCGATACGAATCCACTCTAGGCCCTGTGTTAGTCTGTCTATCGTCGGTTGTCCCGTGGCCCGTGTTTGGGTAATCTCGATTCCCGCTATGTGATTCTCGGCCCGGAGTTCTGCTAAAATTCTGTCTAGAGTCGTCGCGCCTGTAACTCGTGTTTGTATAGCGCGGTCTATTTTCTCGTTCGTTTGCCCTTTCTCTGGCCCTGCATTCCCTGATTTGGTGTCCTGGTTTCTTGCAATAGTGGCAGACTACTGTGACGCGCTGTACTTCCCTTTTTATGTGCGTCTGTTGCGGCTGATAGTTTATTCGCGGCATGCTTAATCGCGTATAGCAATTCCTCGCCAAATGCCCTAATTTATTGCAGCGTTCGCAGCGCGGTACGTTAGATCCTTCTCTTCTTTTGGGTTGATCATCGAGCTTCCTAAAATTTCGCGAGGTGTTTAGACCCATCGCTTGTTCCTCCTCTATAGCTGCGGCGATAGCTGCATTTAGCGTTGCGTAATTTCGAGACCTTATGATCGTTCTCAGTTTTAAATTCAACCCGAGGGTGAAAACATCGAGGGCGCGTTCTTGCACTGATTCTGTTAACGCGTTATTTACTTCGTCGCTGTTCCCTGGTTTTACCGATAGTTCCGATAATTCCCCAGCTAATTCTTCTACTCTACACGCGAATAATTTTACGCTTTCGCCTTCTCGTTGGTGGCAGGCATGAAACTCTGCTCCAACTGCTCCTATTGATCTTTTGTCTACGAATAGTGAAGTTAAGATGTCCTTTAATTTATCGAAAGTATCTATATCTTTGTACTCTAATACCTTGGCTGCTTTGCCTTTAATTTTTGTACCTATCACTGTTTTCAAGAATCGTGGCAATTCATTCGCGGGGACAAACTCCGAGGCGCTTGTATAAGACTTCAAAAATTCTGCAAGTTCGTCTGACGATTTTCCTACGAATTTGTCGACTAACGACAGCGCGGTAGATAATAATTTTACGTTTGGTACCGGGAGGCTACTTCCCGCGTTTAGCGACATTTCGCTTTCTTCTGTTCCTTCTATGTCCAACAAACTAAAATCCGCTAGCACGATCGGGTATTCTCTATTCGGTGTTACAAAGTTTTCCGGAGACGATTCGGCACTTGAATCGTCGTCTTTTCTAACGCTTAGTCGCAACGGCGGCGGTCGAAGTGTTCGGCGAGACGATCTTGGATGGTCTATAGAAGGTAGAAGGTCTAATTCTTCGCGTTCGAAAGTTAGCTTTTTATTGAAAAATGATTCGAATGATCTCGACAAACTTCTTTGACCCGGGAGTTTGAATCGATTTGCGCGTTCTTCTTCTATAGACATGCATGTACCGTTTCTATTTTTATATTGGACTCTGGTTTACAATATGTACGTTTGCGCTATTCTGTTACTCACAAGGCTGCTCGCAACCACATGTCGTCGGCTCGGTCAGGCGTCCTCTCGTCTGTGAACCAACGGCGGTGATAAGCTGAAACTGGACCCAGCAAGGTCGATTCGTACAGCTGTTCGCTGCGTGCTCCGACGGCTGCTTCCCGTGAACGGCTCTCCGTCCGTCCTTCAGGTGCGGCTCCTACAGGTTCCTCGGTCTCCAAGTCCTCTCGTGCGTCCTGATCCTCAGATCAGTGACGTCCTCGTAGATGGATTTGGTGTTTGATAGACGGTAGTTTCACCCGTTCACTCTCAGGCTGATTTTACTCGACACCAGGCTCGTCGTCGTTCGGGCTGCGTCGAACGTCTTCTCAAAGGCCGTTCCTCGGTCCTCTGTGCTACCTCGGTAGCGACGATGGCCTGTTTTGGTCTACGAGATTGCGATGATCCAATAATCTTGTCGGAGGTAGTTCAACCTCAGTCGACGTCGATCAATCGGTTGCGTCAAGGCTCGGTAAAATCTTTACGATGCAGATCCCACCGCTGCCACCAATTTTGTTGTGCCCTGCGTGATGGCTCGCAAGGCTGGTACGGGATCTGGCGTAATCGTGGGTTCGGGAGTAATTAAAGGATGAGAATCCACCGGATGAACTACACCAAGTGTGATTAAACCCAAAGACTAAGTCTTTATTCAAAAACACTTAAACTAGACCGGAGTGTACAAGTAGGAATTAACCGTGTTAACTGGTCGAGAGTCGGCTCTAGGGTCTCTCGATTTGCGGCGGCAAATCGGTTTTTATTGCGCTATTGGGCGTGGTGCCGTCGCTTCGCGTTGCCGTGCATGGTCACGTTGCAACGCTCGCAATTTCGCTGATTTTGTAGTTTCGCGCTTTGCCTCGCAACTGATTTTGCTTAGGAACGTCTCGAACGTTCTGGAGTAGTATAATGGTTAATATGAAGTATAATATGTCGCGTGACACGTGTGCTTGGGCGTTGCCTGGGCACAACACGAGTAAAACGAGTAAAACGAGTAAAACGAGTAAAACGAGTAAAACGAGTAAAACGAGTAAAACGAGTAAAACGAGTAAAACGAGTAAAACTAGCAAAACTAGTAAAACGAGCAAAACTAGTAAAACGAGTAAAACGAGTAAAACGAGTAAAACGAGTAAAACGAGTAAAACGAGTAAAACGAGTAAAACGAGTAAAACGAGTAAAACGAGTAAAACGAGTAAAACGAGTAAAACGAGTAAAACGAGTAAAACGAGTAAAACGAGTAAAACGAGTAAAACGAGTAAAACGAGTAAAACGAGTAAAACGAGTAAAACGAGTAAAACGAGTAAAACGAGTAAAACGAGTAAAACGAGTAAAACGAGTAAAACGAGTAAAACGAGTAAAACGTGTAAAACGAGTAAAACGAGTAAAACGAGTAAAACGAGTAAAACGAGTAAAACGAGTAAAACGAGTAAAACGAGTAAAACGAGTAAAACGAGTAAAACGAGTAAAACGAGTAAAACGAGTAAAACGAGTAAAACGAGTAAAACGAGTAAAACTAGTAAAACGAGCAAAACGAGCAAAACTAGTAAAACTAGTAAAACGAGGAAAACGAGTAAAACGAGTAAAACGAGTAACACGAGTAAAACGAGTAAAACGAGTAAAACGAGTAAAACGAGCAAAACTAGTAAAACGAGCAAAACGAGCAAAACTAGTAAAACGAGTAACACGAGTAAAACGAGTAAAACGAGTAAAACGAGTAAAACGAGTAAAACTAGTAAAACGAGCAAAACGAGCAAAACTAGTAAAACGAGTAAAACGAGTAAAACGAGTAAAACGAGTAACACGAGTAAAACGAGTAAAACGAGTAAAACGAGTAAAACGAGTAAAACGAGTAAAACGAGTAAAACGAGTAAAACGAGTAAAACGAGTAAAACGAGTAATACGAGTAAAACGACTAAAACGAGTAAAACGAGTAAAACGAGTAAAACGAGTAAAACGAGTAAAACGAGTAAAACGAGTAAAACGAGTAAAACGAGTAATACGAGTAAAACGACTAAAACGAGTAAAACGAGTAAAACGAGTAAAACGAGTAAAACTAGTAAAACGAGCAAAACGAGTAAAACTAGTAAAACTAGTAAAACTAGTAGAACGAGTAAAACGAGTAAAACGAGAAAAACGAGAAAAACGAGTAAAACGAGTAACACGAGTAAAACGAGTAAAACGAGTAAAACGAGTAAAACGAGTAAAACGAGTAAAACGAGTAAAACGAGTAAAACGAGTGAAACGAGTGAAACGAGTGAAACGAGTGAAACGAGTGAAACGAGTGAAACGAGTGAAACGAGTGAAACGAGTGAAACGAGTAAAACGAGTATAACGAGTAAAACGAGTAAAACGAGTAAAACGAGTAAAACGAGTGAAACGAGTAAAACGAGTGAAACGAGTAAAACGAGTGAAACGAGTAAAACGAGTGGAACGAGTGAAACGAGTGGAACGAGTGAAACGAGTGGAACGAGTGAAACGAGTGGAACGAGTGAAACGAGTGAAACGAGTAAAACGAGTGAAACGAGTAAAACGAGTAAAACGAGTAAAACGAGTAAAACGAGTCAAACGAGTCAAACGAGTGAAACGAGTCAAACGAGTCAAACGAGTGAAACGAGTCAAACGAGTGAAACGAGTGAAACGAGTAAAACGAGTGAAACGAGTGAAACGAGTAAAACGAGTAAAACGAGTAAAACTAGTAAAACGAGTAAAACGAGTAAAACGAGTAAAACGAGTAAAACGAGTAAAACGAGTAAAACGAGTAAAACGAGTAAAACGAGTAAAACGAGTAAAACGAGTAAAACGAGTAAAACGAGTAAAACGAGTAAAACGAGTAAAACGAGTAAAACGAGTAAAACGAGTAAAACGAGTAAAACGAGTAAAACTAGTAAAACGAGCAAAACGAGTAAAACGAGCAAAACTAGTAAAACGAGGAAAACGAGTAAAACGAGTAAAACGAGTAAAACGAGTCAAACGAGTAAAACGAGTAACACGAGTGAAACGAGTGAAACGAGTAAAACTAGTAAAACTAGTAAAACGAGTAAAACGAGTAACACGAGTAAAACGA
This sequence comes from Andrena cerasifolii, assembly GCF_050908995.1. Taxonomy (NCBI): domain Eukaryota; kingdom Metazoa; phylum Arthropoda; class Insecta; order Hymenoptera; family Andrenidae; genus Andrena; species Andrena cerasifolii. The sequence goes on from NW_027485027.1 coordinate 40,181, forward strand.
GTAACACGAGTAAAACGAGTAAAACGAGTAAAACGAGTAAAACGAGTAAAACGAGTAAAACGAGTAAAACGAGTAAAACGAGTAAAACGAGTAAAACGAGTAAAACGAGTAAAACGAGTAAAACGAGTAAAACGAGTAAAACGAGTAATACGAGTAATACGAGTAAAACGAGTAAAACGACTAAAACGACTAAAACGAGTAAAACTAGTAAAACGAGTAAAACGAGTAAAACGAGTAAAACGAGTAAAACGAGTAAAACGAGTAAAACGAGTAAAACGAGTAAAACGAGTAAAACTAGTAAAACGAGCAAAACGAGCAAAACTAGTAAAACTAGTAAAACGAGGAAAACGAGTAAAACGAGTAACACGAGTAAAACGAGTAAAACGAGTAAAACGAGTAAAACGAGTAAAACGAGCAAAACTAGTAAAACGAGCAAAACGAGCAAAACTAGTAAAACGAGTAACACGAGTAAAACGAGTAAAACGAGTAAAACGAGTAAAACGAGTAAAACGAGCAAAACGAGCAAAACGAGCAAAACGAGCAAAACGAGCAAAACGAGCAAAACGAGCAAAACGAGCAAAACGAGCAAAACGAGCAAAACGAGCAAAACGAGCAAAACGAGCAAAACGAGTGAAACGAGTGAAACGAGTAAAACGAGTGAAACGAGTAAAACGAGTGAAACGAGTAAAACGAGTGAAACGAGTGAAACGAGTGAAACGAGTAAAACGAGTAACACGAGTAACACGAGTAACACGAGTAACACGAGTAAAACGAGTACAACGAGTAAAACGAGTAAAACGAGTAAAACGAGGAAAACGAGTAAAACGAGTAAAACGAGTAAAACGAGTAAAACTAGTAAAACTAGTACAACTAGTAAAACGAGTAAAACGAGTAAAACGAGTAAAACGAGCAAAACGAGCAAAACGAGCAAAACGAGCAAAACGAGCAAAACGAGCAAAACGAGCAAAACGAGCAAAACGAGCAAAACGAGCAAAACGAGCAAAACGAGCAAAACGAGTAAAACGAGTAAAACGAGTAAAACGAGTAAAACGAGTAAAACGAGTAAAACGAGTAATACGAGTAAAACGAGTAAAACGAGTAAAACGAGTAAAACGAGTAAAACGAGTAAAACGAGTAAAACGAGTAAAACGAGTAAAACGAGTAACACGAGTAAAACGAGTAAAACGAGTAAAACGAGTGAAACGAGTAAAACGAGTAACACGAGTAACACGAGTAACACGAGTAACACGAGTAAAACGAGTAAAACGAGTAAAACGAGTAAAACGAGTAAAACGAGTAAAACGAGTAAAACGAGTGAAACGAGTGAAACGAGTGAAACGAGTGAAACGAGTGAAACGAGTGAAACGAGTGAAACGAGTAAAACGAGGAAAACGAGGAAAACGAGGAAAACGAGGAAAACGAGGAAAACGAGGAAAACGAGTAAAACGAGTAAAACGAGTAAAACGAGTAAAACGAGTGAAACGAGTGAAACGAGTGAAACGAGTGAAACGAGTGAAACGAGTGAAACGAGTAAAACGAGGAAAACGAGGAAAACGAGGAAAACGAGGAAAACGAGGAAAACGAGGAAAACGAGTAAAACGAGTAAAACGAGTAAAACGAGTAAAACGAGTAAAACGAGCAAAACGAGCAAAACGAGCAAAACGAGCAAAACGAGTAAAACGAGTAAAACGAGTAAAACGAGTAAAACGAGTAAAACGAGGAAAACGAGTAAAACGAGTAAAACGAGTAAAACGAGTAAAACGAGTAAAACGAGTAAAACGAGTAAAACGAGTAAAACTAGTAAAACTAGTAAAACGAGTAAAACGAGTAAAACGAGTAAAACGAGTAAAACGAGTAAAACGAGTAAAACGAGTAAAACGAGTAAAACGAGTAAAACGAGTAAAACGAGTAAAACGAGTAAAACGAGTAAAACGAGTAAAACGAGTAAAACGAGTAAAACGAGTAAAACGAGTAAAACGAGTAAAACTAGTAAAACTAGTCAAACTAGTCAAACTAGTCAAACTAGTAAAACTAGTAAAACGAGTAAAACGAGTAAAACGAGTAAAACGAGTAACACGAGTAAAACGAGTAAAACGAGTAAAACGAGTAAAACGAGTAAAACGAGTAAAACGAGTGAAACGAGTGGAACGAGTGAAACGAGTGGAACGAGTGGAACGAGTGAAACGAGTGGAACGAGTGGAACGAGTGGAACGAGTGGAACGAGTGAAACGAGTGAAACGAGTAAAACGAGTAAAACGAGTAAAACGAGTAAACGAGTAAAACGAGTAAAACGAGTAAAACGAGTAAAACGAGTAAAACGAGTAAAACGAGTGAAACGAGTGAAACGAGTGAAACGAGTGAAACGAGTGAAACGAGTGAAACGAGTGAAACGAGTGAAACGAGTGAAACGAGTGAAACGAGTAAAACGAGTGAAACGAGTGAAACGAGTAAAACGAGTAAAACGAGTAAAACGAGTAAAACGAGTAAAACGAGTAAAACGAGTAAAACGTGTAAAACGAGCAAAACTAGCAAAACGAGTAAAACGAGCAAAACGAGCAAAACTAGTAAAACGAGTAAAACGTGTAAAACGAGTAAAACGAGTAAAACGAGTAAAACGAGTAAAACGAGTAAAACGAGTAAAACGAGTAAAACGAGTAAAACGAGTAAAACGAGTAAAACGAGTAAAACGAGTAAAACTAGTAAAACTAGTAAAACTAGTAAAACGAGTAAAACGAGTAAAACGAGTAAAACGAGTAAAACGAGTAACACGAGTAAAACGAGTAAAACGAGTAAAACGAGTAAAACGAGTAAAACGAGTAAAACGAGTAAAACGAGTAAAACGAGTATAACGAGTAAAACGAGTAAAACGAGTAAAACGAGTAAAACGAGTGAAACGAGTAAAACGAGTGAAACGAGTAAAACGAGTGAAACGAGTGAAACGAGTAAAACGAGTGGAACGAGTGAAACGAGTAAAACGAGTGAAACGAGTAAAACGAGTAAAACGAGTAAAACGAGTCAAACGAGTGAAACGAGTCAAACGAGTCAAACGAGTCAAACGAGTCAAACGAGTGAAACGAGTCAAACGAGTGAAACGAGTAAAACGAGTGAAACGAGTGAAACGAGTGAAACGAGTGAAACGAGTGAAACGAGTAAAACGAGTAAAACTAGTAAAACGAGTAAAACGAGTAAAACGAGTAAAACGAGTAAAACGAGTAAAACGAGTAAAACGAGTAAAACGAGTAAAACGAGTAAAACGAGTAAAACGAGTAAAACGAGTAAAACGAGTAAAACGAGTAAAACGAGTAAAACGAGTAAAACGAGTAAAACGAGTAAAACGAGTAAAACGAGTAAAACTAGTAAAACGAGCAAAACGAGTAAAACGAGCAAAACTAGTAAAACGAGGAAAACGAGTAAAACGAGTAAAACGAGTAAAACGAGTCAAACGAGTAAAACGAGTGAAACGAGTGAAACGAGTGAAACGAGTGAAACGAGTAAAACGAGTAAAACGAGTAAAACGAGTAAAACGAGTAAAACGAGTAAAACGAGTAAAACGAGTAAAACGAGTAAAACGAGTAAAACGAGTAAAACGAGTAAAACTAGTAAAACGAGCAAAACTAGTAAAACGAGTAAAACGAGTAAAACGAGTGTTGTGCCCTGCGTGATGGCTCGCAAGGCTGGTACGGGATCTGGCGTAATCGTGGGTTCGGGAGTAATTAAAGGATGAGAATCCACCGGATGAACTACACCAAGTGTGATTAAACCCAAAGACTAAGTCTTTATTCAAAAACACTTAAACTAGACCGGAGTGTACAAGTAGGAATTAACCGTGTTAACTGGTCGAGAGTCGGCTCTAGAGTCTCTCGATTTGCGGCGGCAAATCGGTTTTTATTGCGCTATTGGGCGTGGTGCCGTCGCTTCGCGTTGCCGTGCATGGTCACGTTGCAACGCTCGCAATTTCGCTGATTTTGTAGTTTCGCGCTTTGCCTCGCAACTGATTTTGCTTAGGAACGTCTCGAACGTTCTGGAGTAGTATAATGGTTAATATGAAGTATAATATGTCGCGTGACACGTGTGCTTGGGCGTTGCCTGGGCACAACATCCCTCCCCCCTTGGGGAGGAAAAGCCATAGCTTTTTCTGCCGATGATAAACTATCTTAGGGAAATCCCAAAACTCGTAATGGTTGGATTGGTTATCATCGACTTACATGTGGTTTTTCTTAACTAGCTTATAATGGTATATTTTAAAGAGAATTAGTGGAAGACGTTTCCTCCTTACTAACTATTTTGATTATCGCTTCGGGTTTTTGTGTTGTTTTGTCGCGACTCGTGTTGTCTGTGGTACAGTGTCGTGGTGTTTTTGCTTTGCAGCGTACAATGCATTTGTAAAGTGCGAACATACATAGTGTAGTTGTGATAAATCCCGTCACAGAGGATAGTGTAAAGAAGCTATAGTGATACTCGGTTGGTATAATCTCGGGTTTTTCTAAATCGTTTTGTAAGTCTTCTAATTTTTTACTAACTTTATTTAATTCTTCCGGGTGTTTGATTATTCTTTTAAGTTCAAAATTGGTATGTCGGTACGAATTTACAGTGGTCTGTGGAAACGTAATTTCGTCTAGTGTCAAATTGTAACCAGGTAAGTAGTTCCATGTTTTTTCTATTCCGTATTGTTTTCCGGTTTCTATCGTAAATTCGGCGGTAGTGATAGTACATTTATTTCTTATCGTTATTATACCAGAGTCCTTAATACTATACATGTTTGTGTTTTTATCGCCGCAGGTTACTGCTAGTTGTATTTGTTTCGGTGCGATATAAATCCATGTGCCCGGTTGTTGTAATTCTATCAGGATCGTGTGTTTCAGTGTCATGATTCGTATTTTACAATTGTTCGGTTTTTGCGTCAATTTTGTGTACAACTGTACTTCGCAGGGTCCGTATGGTATCGCTTTGAACATTGGATGGTTTGAGGTGCAGAGATATAGCTCGTTTATAGTTTTACATTCTGTTAGGTCTTGTTTGCTTAGTTGTATGTAATCTTGCACCGAGGTGTCGAGTACCACGTATGAGTCGAGGGGTTCTATATACGCGTAGAACGAATCGTTTACCTTTGTGGGTACCGGGTGAACCTTGCTTAATTTGAATTTCTTTGCGCTCAACAATGGGATATCTAGTACTACGGTAATTGATTTCGTATCCGAAAATGCGGAAAGTGTAAGGATGTCGTATAGGACGTGCATATTTTCTAGTTTTATTCCGATCGGGAAGTCTAATCCTTGCGGGATGTGAGCGAGTGCTGAAGTGAGGTATGTTATGATTTGTGCCGGTGGCATTAATTGTGGGTTAAGGACTCCTTTCTTTATATCCATTATGAATTCTAACAAGTCTTGTGTGTCACGCAGGAGTGTTTCCGCGACGCTATTTATTAGTATGAGGTTTTCGTCTATTGTCTCTCGAAATCTAGTAATGTCAGTCGTCTGTTGTAGTAAGTATTGAATTTGCCAAGTTGCGTTTAAAAGGGTTTTTTCATTTTCTTGTACGTTGTGTACAGTTTCATTTAGAAGTTCGGCGTTAGCTCTTACAATTTGCATTTGCCCTTTGATTGTATTCTTTAATCTACTGTCTTGTCTTTTTAGGAAGTCTATTTGGTCGTTGATTATCTTTCTGTCTTCTGAATCCATTAGTCCGAAGAGTGATTTGCCTATGTAACCTAATCCGTCTATTAGCCCGCGACGCTGTTTTGGTGCGGAGCTTATGGTTTGTTGGACGTAAGTAAGGAATTTGGTTACGCGGTCTACTTTGCTTTGAATTTTCGTGCCAAACGTTTTACAGAATTTTTGTAAGTTATTAGTAGAAGGTGTTTTACACTGAGCAAGTATGTCATATAGTGCTGCCTGGAGATTTGATTCGCGTCGGTAAATGTACGATATGTCTAAGTGTAGTATTAGTTTCCAACTATCCCGGTAAATCTGTAGATCGCCTAAGTTTTCGAAGTAAATGCCCGGGTGATCTTGAAATTCTTTTATAGCGAAGTCTGTGTCGGGGGTTGTTCCTCCTATGAGTAGTGTCGTCAATTGTAGGACGGTAATCCTGTAAAATATAATGTCGAGGTGTAGTCGACGCATCTTTCTGTTCGTCGCGAAGTCTCTTGTCTTGCGTGTGTTTCGCGTGCGCGAGATAAAATTTTGTTAACGTAAGGCAGTTCTTCCTTGCAAGAGACTCGATTGTCTCGTCGCTTCTCATTCCGTTGTGATCAGTTGCGACATCATGTTGTGTTTCTTAAGCCTTCCTCGCGAGCTCGCGCTGTTTTTACTGGTACGTTTAGTGCAAGTTGTTGGGTGTTTTGTGTTTTGGTGGAAGTGCGTAGGGTTTTTATAATTGGTTTCCTCTTTTCTTAAATTTTTAGTGTTTGGAATATCCGGCGCCGTCCGGGTTTATGAGTATTGGGTACAGGCGGGCGGTGCGGGAGTACCGCTCGGCGCGGCGTCAATTCGCCGCCGAAAACGCTGAATGGTTGGACGCGGAGGACGCGTGGGGGATACGGGCACTTTACGGTGAGTATCAAATGTTTTTGTCGGTTAGGTGTTTTTTGTTTCTAGTGCAATTTTCTATTTTGGTTATTCCGCGTCTGGTTATTGTTCCAGAACGTCATGGCGATCGTTTTCCGGAACCCTTCACGCGGCCAGGTCCGTGGTTTCTATTATAGGCGCGCTTGGGGGGTGACACACACACATATTAATTTGGACTCATATATCCTAAATTGAATAAATTTTTTCTCCTCCTTTTTTTTTCCAATAGTTTGTCTGCGTACCGTTACTTTCCTTCACTACTGCGACCGTTTCCTTGTTCCTGTCCTATTCTATGAAGTGTTTTAACCGGTTTGCGTGTACGCGGCGCGTTTTTCGTCCCTTTCCTATAGTGTAGTTATTATTGTCGTGCGTGTTTTGAATTGAGTAGGGTCCTATCCACGCGGGTGTTAGTTTTTTCGATCGTCCGCGTCTCACTGTCTCGTCGTGTAGGAGTACTTGCTCCCCAATTTTGAAAAATTTGTTAGCTGTCCTTTTATCATATTGCCTTTTTGACTTGTCCTTATTGATCCCTATAGTTTCGCGCGCGATGCTATTCGTGGACCGTAGTCTTTCGCGTAATTCTTCAGCGTATTTGTCGTAGGTGTATGTTAGTTGCGGTGCTTGGTTTAATGAGGTTGGTAAGGAAGCTTGTCTTCCGAAAACGAGTTCGTAGGGCGTGTAGCTAGTAGACGTGTGAGGGGTAGTATTGTATGTGAACATCGCGTACGGTAGCCATTCATCCCAGTCAGTCTGGTCTTCTGCGATATAGTTCTTTAAATATTCTGCCAGCGTGCGGTGGCTTCTTTCTAGCGCTCCGTTCGATTGGGGGTGGTAGGCTGTAGTTTGGATTTTGTCGATTTTTAGTAACCTACATACGTTTTTAAAGACTTGGCTTAGAAAATTAGTTCCTTGATCTGTTAGTACTCGCTGCGGAATGCCGTATTCGCAAATTATTTTAGTAACGAATTCTCTAGCTACGGTATCCGCTTCTTGGTTCTCGAGGGGTATGGCCTTACTGAATTTGGTTAAAAGATCTTGAAAGGTTAATATGTATTTGTTTCGTCTGCCGGTCTCGGGTAAAGGTCCTACGATGTCTAGTGCGCATTTCTCGAATGGTTCCGTGGGAGTGTCTGTAATAACCATGGGGGCTTTGGTTATTCTCGATAGCTTATTTCTTTGGCATTTTTCACATCTAGAGATGTACTTTTCTACGTCTTGTCGCATTCCTGGCCACGAATGATTTAATTTTATGCGTTCTAGGGTCCGTTTTACCCCTAAGTGTCCACCCAGAGGTGTGTCGTGGAATTCGCGTAGCACTCGAAGTTTTTCGTCCTCCGTGTATGTTGCGTTGTCCGTTTCTCCATTCGATCGGGGCTTCTCTTGTTAACTGTCGTCTTCGCTGGCGCCGGCTATTGTTTCGTTGTCGATCTTTTGTTTCACTCCGCGCGTTATCGCGAACATTCTGCTAAGGGCGTCCGCGTTCCTATTCGTTTTTCCGGCCATATAATCGATGCTATAGTCGTATTCTGCTAATTTCAACTTCCATCTCATTAATCTAGAACCGGGGTCCTTTACGTTGAAAAGCCAAGTGAGTGGCTTATGGTCCGTCACGATTTTGAATTTAGTGCCGTATACGTATGGTCTGAAGTGTTGCGTTGCCCATACGATGGCTAACAATTCCTTTTCGATGGTGCTATAATTCTCTTCCGCCTTATTCAATACTCTACTCGCGTACGCTATTGGCAAATCTTGTCCTATTTTTCCTTGCGATAATACTGCTCCTATCGCTTTTCCGGAAGCGTCTGTTGTTAGAACAAACGGTTTTGAGAAATCTGGATATTGCAATACTGGTGCTGTCGTTAATTTTTCTTTTAGAATCTCGAGAGCTTCCTGCTCCTGTGCAGTCCATCTGAATGCTTGGTCTTTCTTTAACAGTTGTGTCAAAGGTTTTGCAATCTGTGAAAACTCCGCTATGAATCTCCTATAATATCCAGCTAGGCCTAAAAAGGATTGCACGTCTTTTATTCCTTTAGGTACCGGGAAGCTTCGGACAGCTTCTAGTTTAGATGGGTCTGGCTTGATGCCGTTTTCGGTTATTATGTGTCCTAGGTATATTGTTTCTTTGCGTAGGAATTCGCACTTGTTGGGTTGAAGTTTTAGGCCACTTACTTGTATGCGTTCGAATACGAGTTCTAATCGTTCTTGGTGCTCCTTCAATGAGCGTCCGTAGACGACTATGTCGTCTAAATACACGAAACATTTTATTCCCTGTAAGCCTGACAGTACGGTGTTCATTAACCTTTGAAATGTCGCGGGAGCGTTTTTAAGCCCAAATGGCATTCTATTATACTCGAAATGTCCGTATGGCGTCGAGAATGCGGTTTTTTCACGATCTTCCTCCTTCATAGCTATTTGATGGAACCCTGAAGCTAAATCTAAGGTTGAGAAATATTTTGCTCCGCCTAATTGATCTAAAATATCTGTTATATTCGGCAAGGGATACGAATCGCCTATCGTCGCGTCGTTTACCTTTCTGAAATCTACTACCACTCTTAGCCTGCGTTTACCTGTAGCATCTGGTTTTTTCGGGACTACTAGCAAGGGAGCGTTCCATTGGCTGGCGCTTGGTCTAATTATTCCTTCTTTTACCATTTCCTGAACTTGTTTATCTACTTCTTCCGTATGCGCTTGAGGTAGTCTATACGGCTTCACGTATATAGGTTTAGTACCTTGGGTTAGAGTAATTGAGTGTTCCGCTTTTTTGGAGTATCCTAGTTTGTCTCCTTCTAATCCGAATATTTCATTGTATTTTTCGCAGAGCTCGAGTAAGCTGGTTTTTTCTTCGCTATTTAAGTGTTCGGTCCTGAGGCTTTCGCGCAAGATTTGCATTCTATTTCTCCCGTGTACAGCGTGTACCATATGTGTCGGCGTGTCGCGATCTTTGTCGCAGGTCGCGTCCGTCGGGTCAACGTTTTCGCTCGTCAGTGATTCTAATGTCACGGTCGGCGTACTGATAAGAACTTCGTCTGCTGTGGTGTTCATTATGCTTATTATGCATTTTCCGTCATTGCCTATCGTTAATGAGTTCCCTATGAGTATTCCTGGCTTCATCGGCTGTCCCTCTACTATTCCTTCTCCTTTTTCCGTCGTTTTGGCTAAGAGAATTGTTTCTGATCGCGGTTTTAATGTTACGTTGCCTCCTCCAGAGTAGGGGAACCGTGTTCCGTACAATTCTATTCCTTGATTTGCCCGAATGCATACGTCGTGCTTAGTCATGAAATCTTGTCCCAGAATTCCGTCTGCTTCTAATGGGAAGTCATCTCTCACTAACCGACAGGGATGCGTTATGAGTTTGTTTCCGACCTCTACGTTTAATTGTATTAGGCACAGCGTTTTGATTTCCATTGGGGCTATTCCTCGCAAGGACACTATTTCGTCTTGGGCGTGGACGTCGCCCAGCACCTTCCCTATCTTTATTAGTGTAATATCGGCACCGGTGTCGACTAGCAGGCTCGCTTTTCCTTTTACTAGTTCTGATGCTCTGATTTCGACGGTGTTTTCTATTTTGGAAGTCATTACTAGATTCGCTCGATACGAATCCACTCTAGGCCCTGTGTTAGTCTGTCTATCGTCGGTTGTCCCGTGGCCCGTGATTGGGTAATCTCGATTCCCGCTATGTGATTCTCGGCCCGGAGTTCTGCTAAAATTCTGTCTAGAGTCGTCGCGCCTGTAACTCGTGTTTGTATAGCGCGGTCTATTTTCTCGTTCGTTTGCCCTTTCTCTGGCCCTGCATTCCCTGATTTGGTGTCCTGGTTTCTTGCAATAGTGGCAGACTACTGTGACGCGCTGTACTTCCCTTTTTATGTGCGTCTGTTGCGGCTGATAGTTTATTCGCGGCATGCTTAATCGCGTATAGCAATTCCTCGCCAAATGCCCTAATTTATTGCAGCGTTCGCAGCGCGGTACGTTAGATCCTTCTCTTCTTTTGGGTTGATCATCGAGCTTCCTAAAATTTCGCGAGGTGTTTAGACCCATCGCTTGTTCCTCCTCTATAGCTGCGGCGATAGCTGCATTTAGCGTTGCGTAATTTCGAGACCTTATGATCGTTCTCAGTTTTAAATTCAACCCGAGGGTGAAAACATCGAGGGCGCGTTCTTGCACTGATTCTGTTAACGCGTTATTTACTTCGTCGCTGTTCCCTGGTTTTACCGATAGTTCCGATAATTCCCCAGCTAATTCTTCTACTCTACACGCGAATAATTTTACGCTTTCGCCTTCTCGTTGGTGGCAGGCATGAAACTCTGCTCCAACTGCTCCTATTGATCTTTTGTCTACGAATAGTGAAGTTAAGATGTCCTTTAATTTATCGAAAGTATCTATATCTTTGTACTCTAATACCTTGGCTGCTTTGCCTTTAATTTTTGTACCTATCACTGTTTTCAAGAATCGTGGCAATTCATTCGCGGGGACAAACTCCGAGGCGCTTGTATAAGACTTCAAAAATTCTGCAAGTTCGTCTGACGATTTTCCTACGAATTTGTCGACTAACGACAGCGCGGTAGATAATAATTTTACGTTTGGTACCGGGAGGCTACTTCCCGCGTTTAGCGACATTTCGCTTTCTTCTGTTCCTTCTATGTCCAACAAACTAAAATCCGCTAGCACGATCGGGTATTCTCTATTCGGTGTTACAAAGTTTTCCGGAGACGATTCGGCACTTGAATCGTCGTCTTTTCTAACGCTTAGTCGCAACGGCGGCGGTCGAAGTGTTCGGCGAGACGATCTTGGATGGTCTATAGAAGGTAGAAGGTCTAATTCTTCGCGTTCGAAAGTTAGCTTTTTATTGAAAAATGATTCGAATGATCTCGACAAACTTCTTTGACCCGGGAGTTTGAATCGATTTGCGCGTTCTTCTTCTATAGACATGCATGTACCGTTTCTATTTTTATATTGGACTCTGGTTTACAATATGTACGTTTGCGCTATTCTGTTACTCACAAGGCTGCTCGCAACCACATGTCGTCGGCTCGGTCAGGCGTCCTCTCGTCTGTGAACCAACGGCGGTGATAAGCTGAAACTGGACCCAGCAAGGTCGATTCGTACAGCTGTTCGCTGCGTGCTCCGACGGCTGCTTCCCGTGAACGGCTCTCCGTCCGTCCTTCAGGTGCGGCTCCTACAGGTTCCTCGGTCTCCAAGTCCTCTCGTGCGTCCTGATCCTCAGATCAGTGACGTCCTCGTAGATGGATTTGGTGTTTGATAGACGGTAGTTTCACCCGTTCACTCTCAGGCTGATTTTACTCGACACCAGGCTCGTCGTCGTTCGGGCTGCGTCGAACGTCTTCTCAAAGGCCGTTCCTCGGTCCTCTGTGCTACCTCGGTAGCGACGATGGCCTGTTTTGGCCTACGAGATTGCGATGATCCAATAATCTTGTCGGAGGTAGTTCAACCTCAGTCGACGTCGATCAATCGGTTGCGTCAAGGCTCGGTAAAATCTTTACGATGCAGATCCCACCGCTGCCACCAATTTTGTTGTGCCCTGCGTGATGGCTCGCAAGGCTGGTACGGGATCTGGCGTAATCGTGGGTTCGGGAGTAATTAAAGGATGAGAATCCACCGGATGAACTACACCAAGTGTGATTAAACCCAAAGACTAAGTCTTTATTCAAAAACACTTAAACTAGACCGGAGTGTACAAGTAGGAATTAACCGTGTTAACTGGTCGAGAGTCGGCTCTAGGGTCTCTCGATTTGCGGCGGCAAATCGGTTTTTATTGCGCTATTGGGCGTGGTGCCGTCGCTTCGCGTTGCCGTGCATGGTCACGTTGCAACGCTCGCAATTTCGCTGATTTTGTAGTTTCGCGCTTTGCCTCGCAACTGATTTTGCTTAGGAACGTCTCGAACGTTCTGGAGTAGTATAATGGTTAATATGAAGTATAATATGTCGCGTGACACGTGTGCTTGGGCGTTGCCTGGGCACAACACGAGTAAAACGAGTAAAACGAGTAAAACGAGTAAAACGAGTAAAACGAGTAAAACGAGTAAAACGAGTAAAACGAGTAAAACGAGTAAAACGAGTAAAACGAGTAAAACGAGTAAAACGAGTAAAACTAGCAAAACTAGTAAAACGAGCAAAACTAGTAAAACGAGTAAAACGAGTAAAACGAGTAAAACGAGTAAAACGAGTAAAACGAGTAAAACGAGTAAAACGAGTAAAACGAGTAAAACGAGTAAAACGAGTAAAACGAGTAAAACGAGTAAAACGAGTAAAACGAGTAAAACGAGTAAAACGAGTAAAACGAGTAAAACGAGTAAAACGAGTAAAACGAGTAAAACGAGTAAAACGAGTAAAACGTGTAAAACGAGTAAAACGAGTAAAACGAGTAAAACGAGTAAAACGAGTAAAACGAGTAAAACGAGTAAAACGAGTAAAACGAGTAAAACGAGTAAAACGAGTAAAACGAGTAAAACTAGTAAAACGAGCAAAACGAGCAAAACTAGTAAAACTAGTAAAACGAGGAAAACGAGTAAAACGAGTAAAACGAGTAACACGAGTAAAACGAGTAAAACGAGTAAAACGAGTAAAACGAGCAAAACTAGTAAAACGAGCAAAACGAGCAAAACTAGTAAAACGAGTAACACGAGTAAAACGAGTAAAACGAGTAAAACGAGTAAAACGAGTAAAACTAGTAAAACGAGCAAAACGAGCAAAACTAGTAAAACGAGCAAAACGAGGAAAACGAGTAAAACGAGTAAAACGAGTAAAACGAGTAACACGAGTAAAACGAGTAAAACGAGTAAAACGAGTAAAACGAGTAAAACGAGTAAAACGAGTAAAACGAGTAAAACGAGTAAAACGAGTAAAACGAGTAATACGAGTAAAACGACTAAAACGAGTAAAACGAGTAAAACGAGTAAAACGAGTAAAACTAGTAAAACTAGTAAAACGAGTAAAACGAGTAAAACTAGTAAAACTAGTAAAACGAGTAAAACGAGTAAAACGAGTAAAACGAGTAAAACGAGTAAAACGAGTAAAACGAGAAAAACGAGAAAAACGAGTAAAACGAGTAAAACGAGTAAAACGAGTAATACGAGTAATACGAGTAAAACGAGTAATACGAGTAAAACGAGTGAAACGAGTGAAACGAGTGAAACGAGTGAAACGAGTGAAACGTGTCAAACGAGTGAAACGAGTGAAACGAGTGAAACGAGTGAAACGAGTGAAACGAGTGAAACGAGTGAAACGAGTGAAACGAGTAAAACGAGTAAAACGAGTAAAACGAGTAAAACGAGTAAAACGAGTAAAACGAGTGAAACGAGTGAAACGAGTAAAACGAGTAAAACGAGTAAAACGAGTAAAACGAGTAAAACGAGTAAAACGAGTAAATCGAGTAAATCGAGTAAATCGAGCAAAACTAGTAAAACGAGTAAAACGAGCAAAACGAGCAAAACGAGTAAAACGAGCAAAACTAGTAAAACGAGCAAAACGAGCAAAACTAGTAAAACGAGTAACACGAGTAAAACGAGTAAAACGAGTAAAACGAGTAAAACTAGTAAAACGAGCAAAACGAGCAAAACTAGTAAAACGAGCAAAACGAGGAAAACGAGTAAAACGAGTAAAACGAGTAAAACGAGTAACACGAGTAAAACGAGTAAAACGAGTAAAACGAGTAAAACGAGTAAAACGAGTAAAACGAGTGAAACGAGTAAAACGAGTAAAACTAGTAAAACGAGTAAAACGAGTAAAACGAGTAAAACGAGAAAAACGAGAAAAACGAGTAAAACGAGTAAAACGAGTAAAACGAGTAATACGAGTAATACGAGTAAAACGAGTAATACGAGTAAAACGAGTAAAACGAGTGAAACGAGTGAAACGAGTGAAACGTGTCAAACGAGTGAAACGAGTCAAACGAGTGAAACGAGTCAAACGAGTGAAACGAGTGAAACGAGTGAAACGAGTAAAACGAGTAAAACGAGTAAAACGAGTAAAACGAGTAAAACGAGTAAAACGAGTAAATCGAGTAAATCGAGTAAATCGAGTAAAACGAGCAAAACTAGTAAAACGAGTAAAACGAGCAAAACGAGTAAAACGAGTAAAACGAGCAAAACTAGTAAAACGAGCAAAACGAGCAAAACTAGTAAAACGAGTAACACGAGTAAAACGAGTAAAACGAGTAAAACGAGTAAAACGAGTAAAACTAGTAAAACGAGCAAAACGAGCAAAACTAGTAAAACGAGCAAAACGAGGAAAACGAGTAAAACGAGTAAAACGAGTAAAACGAGTAACACGAGTAAAACGAGTAAAACGAGTAAAACGAGTAAAACGAGTGAAACGAGTGAAACGAGTGAAACGAGTGAAACGAGTGAAACGAGTGAAACGAGTGAAACGAGTGAAACGAGTAAAACGAGGAAAACGAGGAAAACGAGTAAAACTAGTAAAACTAGTAAAACTAGTAAAACGAGTAAAACGAGTAAAACGAGTAAAACGAGAAAAACGAGAAAAACGAGTAAAACGAGTAAAACGAGTAAAACGAGTAATACGAGTAATACGAGTAAAACGGTAAAACGAGTAATACGAGTAAAACGAGTAAAACGAGTGAAACGAGTGAAACGAGTGAAACGTGTCAAACGAGTGAAACGAGTCAAACGAGTGAAACGAGAGAGTGAAACGAGTGAAACGAGTGAAACGAGTAAAACGAGTAAAACGAGTAAAACGAGTAAAACGAGTAAAACGAGTAAAACGAGTAAATCGAGTAAATCGAGTAAATCGAGTAAAACGAGCAAAACTAGTAAAACGAGTAAAACGAGTAAAACGAGTAAAACTAGTAAAACGAGTAAAACGAGTAAAACGAGTAAAACGAGTAAAACGAGTAAAACGAGTAAAACGAGTAAAACGAGTAAAACGAGTAAAACGAGTAAAACGAGTAAAACGAGTAAAACGAGTAAAACTAGTAAAACTAGTCAAACTAGTCAAACTAGTAAAACGAGTAAAACGAGTAAAACGAGTAAAACGAGTAAAACGAGTAAAACGAGTAAAACGAGTAACACGAGTAACACGAGTAACACGAGTAACACGAGTAACACGAGTAAAACGAGTAAAACGAGTAAAACGAGTAAAACGAGTAAAACGAGTAAAACGAGTAAAACGAGTAAAACGAGTAAAACGAGTGAAACGAGTTAAACGAGTGAAACGAGTGAAACGAGTGAAACGAGTGAAACGAGTGAAACGAGTAAAACGAGTGAAACGAGTGAAACGAGTGAAACGAGTGAAACGAGTAACACGAGTAACACGAGTAAAACGAGTAAAACGAGTAAAACGAGTAAAACGAGTAAAACGAGTAAAACGAGTAAAACGAGTAAAACGAGTAAAACGAGTAAAACGAGTAAAACGAGTAAAACGAGTAAAACGAGCAAAACGAGTAAAACGAGCAAAACGAGCAAAACGAGCAAAACGAGCAAAACGAGCAAAACGAGCAAAACGAGCAAAACGAGCAAAACGAGCAAAACGAGCAAAACGAGCAAAACGAACAAAACGAGCAAAACGAGCAAAACGAGTAAAACGAGTAAAACGAGTGAAACGAGTGAAACGAGTGAAACGAGTGAAACGAGTGAAACGAGTGAAACGAGTGAAACGAGTGAAACGAGTAAAACGAGTAAAACTAGTAAAACGAGTAAAACGAGTAAAACGAGTAAAACGAGTAAAACGAGTAAAACGAGTAAAACGTGTAAAACGAGCAAAACTAGCAAAACGAGTAAAACGAGTAAAACGAGTAAAACGAGTAAAACGAGTAAAACTAGTCAAACTAGTCAAACTAGTAAAACGAGTAAAACGAGTAAAACGAGTAAAACGAGTAAAACGAGTAAAACGAGTAACACGAGTAACACGAGTAACACGAGTAACACGAGTAACACGAGTAACACGAGTAACACGAGTAAAACGAGTAAAACGAGTAAAACGAGTAAAACGAGTAAAACGAGTAAAACGAGTAAAACGAGTGAAACGAGTTAAACGAGTGAAACGAGTAACACGAGTAACACGAGTAAAACGAGTAAAACGAGTAAAACGAGTAAAACGAGTGAAACGAGTGAAACGAGTGAAACGAGTGAAACGAGTGAAACGAGTAAAACGAGGAAAACGAGTAAAACGAGTAAAACGAGTAAAACGAGTAAAACGAGTAAAACGAGTAAAACGAGTAAAACGAGTAAAACGAGTAAAACGAGTAAAACGAGTAAAACGAGTAAAACGAGTAAAACTAGTAAAACTAGTAAAACGAGCAAAACGAGCAAAACGAGCAAAACGAGCAAAACGAGCAAAACGAGCAAAACGAGCAAAACGAGCAAAACGAGCAAAACGAGCAAAACGAGCAAAACGAGCAAAACGAGCAAAACGAGCAAAACGAGCAAAACGAGCAAAACGAGCAAAACGAGCAAAACGA
This sequence comes from Andrena cerasifolii, assembly GCF_050908995.1. Taxonomy (NCBI): domain Eukaryota; kingdom Metazoa; phylum Arthropoda; class Insecta; order Hymenoptera; family Andrenidae; genus Andrena; species Andrena cerasifolii. The sequence continues at coordinate 57,179 of NW_027485027.1, forward strand.
GTAAAACGAGTAAAACGAGTAAAACGAGTAAAACGAGTAAAACGAGTAAAACGAGTAAAACTAGTAAAACGAGTAAAACGAGTAAAACGAGCAAAACGAGCAAAACGAGCAAAACGAGCAAAACGAGCAAAACGAGCAAAACGAGCAAAACGAGCAAAACGAGCAAAACGAGCAAAACGAGCAAAACGAGCAAAACGAGCAAAACGAGCAAAACGAGTAAAACTAGTAAAACGAGTAAAACGAGCAAAACGAGCAAAACGAGCAAAACGAGCAAAACGAGTAAAACGAGTAAAACGAGTAAAACGAGTAAAACGAGTAAAACGAGTAACACGAGTAAAACGAGTAAAACTAGTGAAACGAGTAAAACGAGTAAAACGAGTAAAACGAGTAACACGAGTAACACGAGTAACACGAGTAAAACGAGTAAAACGAGTAAAACGAGTAAAACGAGTAAAACGAGTAAAACGAGTAAAACGAGTAAAACGAGTAAAACGAGTAAAACGAGTAATACGAGTAAAACGAGTAAAACGAGTAAAACGAGTAAAACGAGTAAAACGAGTAAAACGAGTAAAACGAGTAAAACGAGTAAAACGAGTAAAACGAGTAAAACTAGTAAAACTAGTAAAACTAGTAAAACGAGTAAAACGAGTAACACGAGTGAAACGAGTGAAACGAGTAAAACTAGTAAAACTAGTAAAACGAGTAAAACGAGTAACACGAGTAAAACGAGTAAAACGTGTAAAACGAGCAAAACTAGCAAAACGAGTAAAACGAGTAAAACGAGTAAAACGAGTAAAACGAGTAAAACTAGTCAAACTAGTCAAACTAGTAAAACGAGTAAAACGAGTAAAACGAGTAAAACGAGTAAAACGAGTAAAACGAGTAAAACGAGTAAAACGAGTAAAACGAGTAAAACGAGTAAAACGAGTAAAACGAGTAAAACGAGTAAAACGAGTAAAACGAGTAAAACGAGTAAAACGAGTAAAACTAGTAAAACGAGCAAAACGAGCAAAACGAGCAAAACGAGCAAAACGAGCAAAACGAGCAAAACGAGCAAAACGAGCAAAACGAGCAAAACGAGCAAAACGAGCAAAACGAGCAAAACGAGCAAAACGAGCAAAACGAGCAAAACGAGCAAAACGAGCAAAACGAGTAAAACGAGTAAAACGAGTAAAACGAGTAAAACGAGTAAAACGAGTAAAACGAGTAAAACGAGTAAAACGAGTAAAACGAGTAAAACGAGTAAAACTAGTAAAACGAGCAAAACGAGCAAAACGAGCAAAACGAGCAAAACGAGCAAAACGAGCAAAACGAGCAAAACGAGCAAAACGAGCAAAACGAGCAAAACGAGCAAAACGAGCAAAACGAGCAAAACGAGCAAAACGAGCAAAACGAGTAAAACTAGTAAAACGAGTAAAACGAGCAAAACGAGCAAAACGAGCAAAACGAGTAAAACGAGTAAAACGAGTAAAACGAGTAAAACGAGTAAAACGAGTAAAACGAGTAAAACTAGTGAAACGAGTAAAACGAGTAAAACGAGTAAAACGAGTAACACGAGTAACACGAGTAAAACGAGTAAAACGAGTAAAACGAGTAAAACGAGTAAAACGAGTAAAACGAGTAAAACGAGTAAAACGAGTAAAACGAGTAATACGAGTAAAACGAGTAAAACGAGTAAAACGAGTAAAACGAGTAAAACGAGTAAAACGAGTAAAACGAGTAAAACGAGTAAAACGAGTAAAACGAGTAAAACTAGTAAAACTAGTAAAACTAGTAAAACTAGTAAAACGAGTAAAACGAGTAACACGAGTGAAACGAGTGAAACGAGTAAAACTAGTAAAACTAGTAAAACGAGTAAAACGAGTAACACGAGTAAAACGAGTAAAACGAGTAACACGAGTAAAACGAGTAAAACGAGTAAAACGAGTAAAACGAGTAAAACGAGTAAAACGAGTAAAACGAGTAAAACGAGTAAAACGAGTAAAACGAGTAAAACGAGTAAAACGAGTAAAACGAGTAAAACGAGTAAAACGAGTAAAACGAGTAATACGAGTAAAACGAGTAAAACGACTAAAACGACTAAAACGAGTAAAACTAGTAAAACGAGTAAAACGAGTAAAACGAGTAAAACGAGTAAAACGAGTAAAACGAGTAAAACGAGTAAAACTAGTAAAACGAGCAAAACGAGCAAAACTAGTAAAACTAGTAAAACGAGGAAAACGAGTAAAACGAGTAAAACGAGTAACACGAGTAAAACGAGTAAAACGAGTAAAACGAGTAAAACGAGCAAAACTAGTAAAACGAGCAAAACGAGCAAAACTAGTAAAACGAGTAACACGAGTAAAACGAGTAAAACGAGTAAAACGAGTAAAACGAGTAAAACGAGTAAAACGAGTAAAACGAGCAAAACGAGCAAAACGAGCAAAACGAGCAAAACGAGCAAAACGAGCAAAACGAGCAAAACGAGCAAAACGAGCAAAACGAGGAAAACGAGTAACACGAGTAAAACGAGTGAAACGAGTAAAACGAGTGAAACGAGTGAAACGAGTAAAACGAGTGAAACGAGTGAAACGAGTGAAACGAGTAAAACGAGTAACACGAGTAACACGAGTAACACGAGTAAAACGAGTAAAACGAGTAAAACGAGTAAAACGAGTAAAACGAGGAAAACGAGTAAAACGAGTAAAACGAGTAAAACGAGTAAAACGAGTAAAACTAGTAAAACTAGTACAACTAGTAAAACTAGTAAAACGAGTAAAACGAGTAAAACGAGTAAAACGAGTAAAACGAGCAAAACGAGCAAAACGAGCAAAACGAGCAAAACGAGCAAAACGAGCAAAACGAGCAAAACGAGCAAAACGAGCAAAACGAGCAAAACGAGCAAAACGAGTAAAACGAGTAAAACGAGTAAAACGAGTAAAACGAGTAAAACGAGTAAAACGAGTAAAACGAGTAAAACGAGTAATACGAGTAAAACGAGTAAAACGAGTAAAACGAGTAAAACGAGTAAAACGAGTAAAACGAGTAAAACGAGTAAAACGAGTAAAACGAGTAAAACGAGTAAAACGAGTAACACGAGTAACACGAGTAAAACGAGTAAAACGAGTAAAACGAGTGAAACGAGTAAAACGAGTAACACGAGTAACACGAGTAACACGAGTAACACGAGTAAAACGAGTAAAACGAGTAAAACGAGTAAAACGAGTAAAACGAGTAAAACGAGTGAAACGAGTGAAACGAGTGAAACGAGTGAAACGAGTGAAACGAGTGAAACGAGTGAAACGAGTGAAACGAGTAAAACGAGGAAAACGAGGAAAACGAGGAAAACGAGGAAAACGAGGAAAACGAGGAAAACGAGTAAAACGAGTAAAACGAGTAAAACGAGTAAAACGAGTAAAACGAGTAAAACGAGTAAAACGAGTGAAACGAGTGAAACGAGTGAAACGAGTAAAACGAGGAAAACGAGGAAAACGAGGAAAACGAGGAAAACGAGGAAAACGAGGAAAACGAGGAAAACGAGTAAAACGAGTAAAACGAGTAAAACGAGTAAAACGAGCAAAACGAGCAAAACGAGTAAAACGAGTAAAACGAGTAAAACGAGTAAAACGAGGAAAACGAGTAAAACGAGTAAAACGAGTAAAACGAGTAAAACGAGTAAAACGAGTAAAACGAGTAAAACGAGTAAAACTAGTAAAACTAGTAAAACGAGTAAAACGAGTAAAACGAGTAAAACGAGTAAAACGAGTAAAACGAGTAAAACGAGTAAAACGAGTAAAACGAGTAAAACGAGTAAAACGAGTAAAACGAGTAAAACGAGTAAAACGAGTAAAACGAGTAAAACGAGTAAAACTAGTAAAACTAGTCAAACTAGTCAAACTAGTCAAACTAGTAAAACTAGTAAAACGAGTAAAACGAGTAAAACGAGTAAAACGAGTAACACGAGTAAAACGAGTAAAACGAGTAAAACGAGTAAAACGAGTAAAACGAGTAAAACGAGTAAAACGAGTAAAACGAGTAAAACGAGTGGAACGAGTGAAACGAGTGGAACGAGTGGAACGAGTGAAACGAGTGAAACGAGTAAAACGAGTAAAACGAGTAAAACGAGTAAACGAGTAAAACGAGTAAAACGAGTAAAACGAGTAAAACGAGTAAAACGAGTAAAACGAGTGAAACGAGTGAAACGAGTGAAACGAGTGAAACGAGTGAAACGAGTGAAACGAGTGAAACGAGTGAAACGAGTAAAACGAGTGAAACGAGTGAAACGAGTAAAACGAGTAAAACTAGTAAAACGAGTAAAACGAGTAAAACGAGTAAAACGAGTAAAACGAGTAAAACGAGTAAAACGTGTAAAACGAGCAAAACTAGCAAAACGAGTAAAACGAGCAAAACGAGCAAAACTAGTAAAACGAGTAAAACTAGTAAAACGAGTAAAACGAGTAAAACGAGTAAAACGAGTAAAACGAGTAAAACGAGTAAAACGAGTAAAACGAGTAAAACGAGTAAACGAGTAAAACGAGTAAACGAGTAAAACGAGTAAAACGAGTAAAACGAGTAAAACGAGTAAAACTAGTAAAACTAGTAAAACTAGTCAAACTAGTAAAACGAGTAAAACGAGTAAAACGAGTAAAACGAGTAAAACGAGTAAAACGAGTAAAACGAGTAAAACGAGTAAAACGAGTAAAACGAGTAAAACGAGTAAAACGAGTATAACGAGTAAAACGAGTAAAACGAGTAAAACGAGTAAAACGAGTGAAACGAGTAAAACGAGTGAAACGAGTAAAACGAGTGAAACGAGTAAAACGAGTGGAACGAGTGAAACGAGTGGAACGAGTGAAACGAGTGGAACGAGTGAAACGAGTGGAACGAGTGAAACGAGTGAAACGAGTAAAACGAGTGAAACGAGTAAAACGAGTAAAACGAGTAAAACGAGTAAAACGAGTCAAACGAGTCAAACGAGTCAAACGAGTGAAACGAGTCAAACGAGTGAAACGAGTCAAACGAGTGAAACGAGTGAAACGAGTAAAACGAGTGAAACGAGTGAAACGAGTAAAACGAGTAAAACGAGTAAAACTAGTAAAACGAGTAAAACGAGTAAAACGAGTAAAACGAGTAAAACGAGTAAAACGAGTAAAACGAGTAAAACGAGTAAAACGAGTAAAACGAGTAAAACGAGTAAAACGAGTAAAACGAGTAAAACGAGTAAAACGAGTAAAACGAGTAAAACGAGTAAAACGAGTAAAACGAGTAAAACGAGTAAAACGAGTAAAACGAGCAAAACGAGTAAAACGAGCAAAACTAGTAAAACGAGGAAAACGAGTAAAACGAGTAAAACGAGTAAAACGAGTCAAACGAGTAAAACGAGTGAAACGAGTGAAACGAGTGAAACGAGTAAAACGAGCAAAACGAGCAAAACGAGCAAAACGAGCAAAACGAGCAAAACGAGCAAAACGAGCAAAACGAGCAAAACGAGGAAAACGAGTAAAACGAGTAAAACGAGTAAAACGAGTGAAACGAGTGAAACGAGTGAAACGAGTGAAACGAGTGAAACGAGTGAAACGAGTGAAACGAGTGAAACGAGTAAAACGAGTGAAACGAGTGAAACGAGTAAAACGAGTAAAACTAGTAAAACGAGTAAAACGAGTAAAACGAGTAAAACGAGTAAAACGAGTAAAACGTGTAAAACGAGCAAAACTAGCAAAACGAGTAAAACGAGCAAAACGAGCAAAACTAGTAAAACGAGTAAAACGAGTAAAACGAGTAAAACGAGTAAAACGAGTAAAACGAGTAAAACGAGTAAAACGAGTAAAACGAGTAAAACGAGTAAAACGAGTAAAACGAGTAAAACGAGTAAAACGAGTAAAACGAGTAAAACGAGTAAAACGAGTAAAACGAGTAAAACGAGTAAAACTAGTAAAACTAGTAAAACTAGTCAAACTAGTAAAACGAGTAAAACGAGTAAAACGAGTAAAACGAGTAAAACGAGTAACACGAGTAAAACGAGTAAAACGAGTAAAACGAGTAAAACGAGTAAAACGAGTAAAACGAGTAAAACGAGTAAAACGAGTAAAACGAGTGAAACGAGTAAAACGAGTGAAACGAGTAAAACGAGTGAAACGAGTAAAACGAGTGGAACGAGTGAAACGAGTGGAACGAGTGAAACGAGTGGAACGAGTGAAACGAGTGGAACGAGTGAAACGAGTGAAACGAGTAAAACGAGTGAAACGAGTAAAACGAGTAAAACGAGTAAAACGAGTAAAACGAGTCAAACGAGTCAAACGAGTGAAACGAGTCAAACGAGTCAAACGAGTGAAACGAGTCAAACGAGTGAAACGAGTGAAACGAGTAAAACGAGTGAAACGAGTGAAACGAGTAAAACGAGTAAAACGAGTAAAACTAGTAAAACGAGTAAAACGAGTAAAACGAGTAAAACGAGTAAAACGAGTAAAACGAGTAAAACGAGTAAAACGAGTAAAACGAGTAAAACGAGTAAAACGAGTAAAACGAGTAAAACGAGTAAAACGAGTAAAACGAGTAAAACGAGTAAAACGAGTAAAACGAGTAAAACGAGTAAAACGAGTAAAACTAGTAAAACGAGTAAAACTAGTAAAACGAGCAAAACGAGTAAAACGAGCAAAACTAGTAAAACGAGTAAAACGAGTAAAACGAGTCAAACGAGTAAAACGAGTAACACGAGTGAAACGAGTAAAACTAGTAAAACTAGTAAAACGAGTAAAACGAGTAAAACGAGTAAAACGAGTAAAACGAGTAAAACGAGTAAAACGAGTAAAACGAGTAAAACGAGTAAAACGAGTAAAACGAGTAAAACGAGTAAAACGAGTAAAACGAGTAAAACGAGTAAAACGAGTAAAACGAGTAAAACGAGTAAAACGAGTAAAACGAGTAATACGAGTAAAACGAGTAAAACGACTAAAACGACTAAAACGAGTAAAACGAGTAAAACGAGTAAAACGAGTAAAACGAGTAAAACGAGTAAAACGAGTAAAACGAGTAAAACGAGTAAAACTAGTAAAACGAGCAAAACGAGCAAAACTAGTAAAACTAGTAAAACGAGGAAAACGAGTAAAACGAGTAAAACGAGTAAAACGAGTAACACGAGTAAAACGAGTAAAACGAGTAAAACGAGTAAAACGAGCAAAACTAGTAAAACGAGCAAAACGAGCAAAACTAGTAAAACGAGTAACACGAGTAAAACGAGTAAAACGAGTAAAACGAGTAAAACGAGTAAAACGAGTAAAACGAGTAAAACGAGCAAAACGAGCAAAACGAGCAAAACGAGCAAAACGAGCAAAACGAGCAAAACGAGCAAAACGAGCAAAACGAGCAAAACGAGGAAAACGAGTAACACGAGTAAAACGAGTGAAACGAGTAAAACGAGTGAAACGAGTAAAACGAGTGAAACGAGTAAAACGAGTGAAACGAGTGAAACGAGTGAAACGAGTAAAACGAGTAACACGAGTAACACGAGTAACACGAGTAAAACGAGTAAAACGAGTAAAACGAGTAAAACGAGTAAAACGAGGAAAACGAGTAAAACGAGTAAAACGAGTAAAACGAGTAAAACGAGTAAAACTAGTAAAACTAGTACAACTAGTAAAACTAGTAAAACGAGTAAAACGAGTAAAACGAGTAAAACGAGTAAAACGAGTAAAACGAGCAAAACGAGCAAAACGAGCAAAACGAGCAAAACGAGCAAAACGAGCAAAACGAGCAAAACGAGCAAAACGAGCAAAACGAGTAAAACGAGTAAAACGAGTAAAACGAGTAAAACGAGTAAAACGAGTAAAACGAGTAAAACGAGTAATACGAGTAAAACGAGTAAAACGAGTAAAACGAGTAAAACGAGTAAAACGAGTAAAACGAGTAAAACGAGTAAAACGAGTAAAACGAGTAACACGAGTAAAACGAGTAAAACGAGTAAAACGAGTAAAACGAGTGAAACGAGTAAAACGAGTAACACGAGTAACACGAGTAACACGAGTAACACGAGTAAAACGAGTAAAACGAGTAAAACGAGTAAAACGAGTAAAACGAGTAAAACGAGTAAAACGAGTAAAACGAGTAAAACGAGTAAAACGAGTGAAACGAGTGAAACGAGTGAAACGAGTGAAACGAGTAAAACGAGGAAAACGAGGAAAACGAGGAAAACGAGGAAAACGAGGAAAACGAGGAAAACGAGTAAAACGAGTAAAACGAGTAAAACGAGTAAAACGAGTAAAACGAGTGAAACGAGTGAAACGAGTGAAACGAGTGAAACGAGTGAAACGAGTGAAACGAGTAAAACGAGGAAAACGAGGAAAACGAGGAAAACGAGGAAAACGAGGAAAACGAGGAAAACGAGGAAAACGAGTAAAACGAGTAAAACGAGTAAAACGAGCAAAACGAGCAAAACGAGTAAAACGAGTAAAACGAGTAAAACGAGTAAAACGAGTAAAACGAGGAAAACGAGTAAAACGAGTAAAACGAGTAAAACGAGTAAAACGAGTAAAACGAGTAAAACGAGTAAAACGAGTAAAACTAGTAAAACTAGTAAAACGAGTAAAACGAGTAAAACGAGTAAAACGAGTAAAACGAGTAAAACGAGTAAAACGAGTAAAACGAGTAAAACGAGTAAAACGAGTAAAACGAGTAAAACGAGTAAAACGAGTAAAACGAGTAAACGAGTAAAACGAGTAAAACGAGTAAAACGAGTAAAACGAGTAAAACGAGTAAAACGAGTAAAACGAGTAAAACGAGTAAAACGAGTAAAACTAGTAAAACTAGTCAAACTAGTCAAACTAGTCAAACTAGTAAAACTAGTAAAACGAGTAAAACGAGTAAAACGAGTAAAACGAGTAACACGAGTAAAACGAGTAAAACGAGTAAAACGAGTAAAACGAGTAAAACGAGTAAAACGAGTGGAACGAGTGAAACGAGTGGAACGAGTGAAACGAGTGGAACGAGTGAAACGAGTGGAACGAGTGAAACGAGTGGAACGAGTGGAACGAGTGAAACGAGTGAAACGAGTAAAACGAGTAAAACGAGTAAAACGAGTAAACGAGTAAAACGAGTAAAACGAGTAAAACGAGTAAAACGAGTAAAACGAGTAAAACGAGTGAAACGAGTGAAACGAGTAAAACGAGTAAAACTAGTAAAACGAGTAAAACGAGTAAAACGAGTAAAACGAGTAAAACGTGTAAAACGAGCAAAACTAGCAAAACGAGTAAAACGAGCAAAACGAGCAAAACTAGTAAAACGAGTAAAACGAGTAAAACGAGTAAAACGAGTAAAACGAGTAAAACGAGTAAAACGAGTAAAACGAGTAAAACGAGTAAAACGAGTAAAACGAGTAAAACGAGTAAAACTAGTAAAACTAGTAAAACTAGTCAAACTAGTCAAACTAGTAAAACGAGTAAAACGAGTAAAACGAGTAAAACGAGTAAAACGAGTAACACGAGTAAAACGAGTAAAACGAGTAAAACGAGTAAAACGAGTAAAACGAGTAAAACGAGTAAAACGAGTATAACGAGTAAAACGAGTAAAACGAGTAAAACGAGTAAAACGAGTGAAACGAGTAAAACGAGTGAAACGAGTAAAACGAGTGAAACGAGTAAAACGAGTGGAACGAGTGAAACGAGTGGAACGAGTGAAACGAGTGAAACGAGTAAAACGAGTGAAACGAGTAAAACGAGTAAAACGAGTAAAACGAGTAAAACGAGTCAAACGAGTCAAACGAGTGAAACGAGTCAAACGAGTCAAACGAGTGAAACGAGTCAAACGAGTGAAACGAGTGAAACGAGTAAAACGAGTGAAACGAGTGAAACGAGTAAAACGAGTAAAACGAGTAAAACTAGTAAAACGAGTAAAACGAGTAAAACGAGTAAAACGAGTAAAACGAGTAAAACGAGTAAAACGAGTAAAACGAGTAAAACGAGTAAAACGAGTAAAACGAGTAAAACGAGTAAAACGAGTAAAACGAGTAAAACGAGTAAAACGAGTAAAACGAGTAAAACGAGTAAAACGAGTAAAACGAGTAAAACGAGTAAAACGAGTAAAACGAGTAAAACGAGTAAAACGAGTAAAACGAGTAAAACGAGTAAAACGAGTAAAACTAGTAAAACGAGCAAAACGAGTAAAACGAGCAAAACTAGTAAAACGAGGAAAACGAGTAAAACGAGTAAAACGAGTAAAACGAGTCAAACGAGTAAAACGAGTGAAACGAGTGAAACGAGTGAAACGAGTAAAACGAGTAAAACGAGTAAAACGAGTAAAACGAGTAAAACGAGTAAAACGAGTAAAACGAGTAAAACGAGTAAAACGAGTAAAACGAGTAAAACGAGTAAAACGAGTAAAACGAGTAAAACTAGTAAAACGAGCAAAACTAGTAAAACGAGTAAAACGAGTAAAACGAGTGTTGTGCCCTGCGTGATGGCTCGCAAGGCTGGTACGGGATCTGGCGTAATCGTGGGTTCGGGAGTAATTAAAGGATGAGAATCCACCGGATGAACTACACCAAGTGTGATTAAACCCAAAGACTAAGTCTTTATTCAAAAACACTTAAACTAGACCGGAGTGTACAAGTAGGAATTAACCGTGTTAACTGGTCGAGAGTCGGCTCTAGAGTCTCTCGATTTGCGGCGGCAAATCGGTTTTTATTGCGCTATTGGGCGTGGTGCCGTCGCTTCGCGTTGCCGTGCATGGTCACGTTGCAACGCTCGCAATTTCGCTGATTTTGTAGTTTCGCGCTTTGCCTCGCAACTGATTTTGCTTAGGAACGTCTCGAACGTTCTGGAGTAGTATAATGGTTAATATGAAGTATAATATGTCGCGTGACACGTGTGCTTGGGCGTTGCCTGGGCACAACATCCCTCCCCCCTTGGGGAGGAAAAGCCATAGCTTTTTCTGCCGATGATAAACTATCTTAGGGAAATCCCAAAACTCGTAATGGTTGGATTGGTTATCATCGACTTACATGTGGTTTTTCTTAACTAGCTTATAATGGTATATTTTAAAGAGAATTAGTGGAAGACGTTTCCTCCTTACTAACTATTTTGATTATCGCTTCGGGTTTTTGTGTTGTTTTGTCGCGACTCGTGTTGTCTGTGGTACAGTGTCGTGGTGTTTTTGCTTTGCAGCGTACAATGCATTTGTAAAGTGCGAACATACATAGTGTAGTTGTGATAAATCCCGTCACAGAGGATAGTGTAAAGAAGCTATAGTGATACTCGGTTGGTATAATCTCGGGTTTTTCTAAATCGTTTTGTAAGTCTTCTAATTTTTTACTAACTTTATTTAATTCTTCCGGGTGTTTGATTATTCTTTTAAGTTCAAAATTGGTATGTCGGTACGAATTTACAGTGGTCTGTGGAAACGTAATTTCGTCTAGTGTCAAATTGTAACCAGGTAAGTAGTTCCATGTTTTTTCTATTCCGTATTGTTTTCCGGTTTCTATCGTAAATTCGGCGGTAGTGATAGTACATTTATTTCTTATCGTTATTATACCAGAGTCCTTAATACTATACATGTTTGTGTTTTTATCGCCGCAGGTTACTGCTAGTTGTATTTGTTTCGGTGCGATATA